>NW_026137704.1:0-67868 GCF_019393585.1 Leptopilina boulardi | reverse complement strand
GTTACATAAAAATAGTTTGTAAGATTTTCTAACAGCATATATGCAAAGTATTTTGATTTATTTGAAAATAATTGAAAATAGATTTTTCAAGGACGGTGTCGAGGTCACGGGGTCGGTGTCGTTTTTCGAAATTTGTTTACTTAATATAATAGAAGATGTTTCGTTTTAAATTAAGAAATGTTAAAATTATTAAGTTAAAAACATTTGCTTTTAATGACACTTTAAATTAGACACAATATTATAGGTTACTAACTAAAAATTGAAAAAACAACAATAAATAATAAAAAATAATAATAAAAAATTGAAAAAATCAAAACATTCTTAAAAAATTGCAAAATAACCCTTTTTCGGGTTAAAATTGTAAAATAACCCTTTTTCGGGTTACAATTAAAAAATTACCCTTTTTCGGGTTAAAATTAAAAAATTACTCTTTTTCGGGTTAAAATTGAAAAAAAATGTTACATAAAAACAGTTTGTAAGATTTTCTAACAGCATATATGCAAAGTATTTTGATTTATTTGAAAATAATGGAAAATAGATTTTTCAATGACGGTGTCGAGGTCACGGGGTCGGTGTCGTTTTTCGAAATTTGTTAACTTAATATAATAGAAGATGTTTCGTTTTAAATTAAGAAATGTTAAAATTATTAAGTTAAAAACATTTGATTTTAATGACACTTAAAATTAGACACAATATTATAGGTTACTAACTAAAAATTGAAAAAACAACAATAAATAATAAAAGAGGATAGGACATTTATCCAATTTTGTTTTGAACAAATAGTAACGAAATTTGGTTTTGAACAAATAGTAATAAAATTTGAATTGAACAAAGTATAATAATTTATATCAAATAATATACTTTGTTTTGAACATAATTAAAATTTTTTTTATTTAATTTCCTTTTCACAAGGCCATATGGAACTTTGTATTTTCAAGCATCAGGTGCCTTTTTGTCACCATCTATGGGAATAATTTGTCTGAAATAAAAAATTAGTCCTTTTCAACGGTTTATGGAGGTCCAATCGCCATCCTGACCCACAAGTAAATGCACCAGGTGTATTTTCGACCCCGTCGATGGGTTCTTTTTTCTAGAATAAAAAAATGAACTGGTTCAACAACTTTGGCGGTCAAGTCGTCAACCTGACCGCAAAGTTATTGCACCAGGTGCATTTTCGACCCCGTCGATGGGTTCTTTTTTCTAGAATAAAAAAATGAACTGGTTCAACAACTTTGGCGGTCAAGTCGTCAACCTGACCGCAAAGTTATTGCACCAGGTGTATTTTCGACCCCGTCGATGGGTTCTTTTTTCTAGAATAAAAAAATGAACTGGTTCAACAACTTTGGCGGTCAAGTCGTCAACCTGACCGCAAAGTTATTGCACCAGGTGCATTTTCGACCCCGTCGATGGGTTCTTTTTTCTAGAATAAAAAAATGAACTGGTTCAACAACTTTGGCGGTCAAGTCGTCAACCTGACCGCAAAGTTATTGCACCAGGTGCATTTTCGACCCCGTCGATGGGTTCTTTTTTCCTAGAATAAAAAAATGAACTGTTTCAACAACTTTGTCGGTCAAGTCGTCATCCTGACCGCAAAGTTATTGCACCAGGTGCATTTTCGACCCTGTCAATGGGTTTTTTTTCTAGAATAAAAAAATGAACTGGTTCAACAACTTTGGCGGTCAAGTCGTCAACCTGACCGCAAAGTTATTGCACCAGGTGCAATTTCGAAAGCGATCTGAGGAATTTTTTAAAATAAGAATTTTTTATCTTCTTATATAATGTTGATGGTCTGGTGGGCTTCCAAAATCCATAGTTGTTAGCTCCAAGGGTCCTTTTGTATAGGTAATTTTCTTTCTAGAATTATAAATTTACTAATTAATTGTGAATCTTTTGTTTATAGTTGAATTTGCATCTAACAGGGTGAATCGGTTATCAAAAGTGTTCGTGTTATTGCGTGTTTTTAAAACATTTTGCATTATTTTGTTTCAAGTTTGTATTATTAAATTATTGTGTTTCTATTTTGACCGCGTTAGTAAAAACGTATTATAAAAGAAGAGGAACAACTGCAGCTGCTCTATAGTTCCAGCTTTTGGACAGTTGCTGACGACGATTTAGGGTGAGTTTTGTAAACATTATATATTACTTTTAATTTTGTAACTATACCTTTAAATACTCTAATAATGCCCATTAATAATTATGATCTTGATTTCTTCACTGCAAGTGTAAATGCTGCAATTTCGGTTACATTTTTTCGAGATGATCAATACTCTATTTCTTATTTTTCTAATATCTCTATTGGGTTGATGCTCTGCTTCGTCCCATCCATATTGGACTCGAGAGACGAGATCAAAAAACGAGTTGCCATACCATGATAACCTGAAATATTGCAACATTAAGTTAGTTTCAATTATTAAGCACTGCTGGTTATATAAGATGCTAATAAAATTTAATTTTTCTTAATCTTTGTATTTGGAATTTCTATATAGGCGGATGAAAAGATAAACATTAATAGCCGCTAACTCAAAAGAAAACTTTTTGAGAACTCGGGTGCAATGGTTCTAGTTCTACAGTAAAATATGAACATACTTAAAACAATCCAGTGAACGCTTTTGGCAATGTCCCTTTTCTTGACGACGTCTATTGATGAGACTCACAATTTTTCTTTAACTATTCGCACTGTTTTCTTTTAGCAAACTGTATCTGCACAATCATTTGTGCATTGCAGTTTGCATTCAAGATGGTGAATGTGACTAAAGAAAATTGTTGGTCATTTTTTAATTTTTCTACATTGATTTTGGCAAAATTGAGCAACGGAAGAGATAGCTTTGTGTTGGGATCCTGAAATATTATCTTCGGTTACATTCTTTTTCGATGACTATGGAGAGACTAACAATTTTTGTTTCACTATTCGCACTGTTTTCATGCAGCAAACTGTATCTGGACAACCCTTTGTCCATTGCAGTCTGCAATCAAGAAGGCGAATACGACTGAATCAAATTGTTGTCATTTTTCAATTTTTTGGCTTGCTGAAAGTTTGGAGTTGGACTTGCAGCTTCAAATATATTTCTGTTGAATCTCTGGTACGGTCGAACCAGTCTCATTTTTTTGAATCCACGAAGCGGCAGAGACATCACTGTCTACTTCACATTGTTGTTGGGGAATTGGAGCAGAGGAAGATATTGCCTGGTACTGGAAATCTAAAATATTAAAAATAGAATAAATTTTAAGTACTAGGAATAATTAGTTTTGAGATGCAAAAAAATTTACATTTTCTTTAAATTTTTACCTGAAAATTTTCAACACGGGGATAAAACCAAGAATATTGATAATCTCCAAGTCGGAAGAAATATTTTTGAGAATTCAGCTGGTGTGTTTGAAATTACAAGGCAATTTCTAACATCAATCTACTGAGCTTTTGAGGCATTGTCCATGATTCGGTCCCTTTCCTGCACGACATTTACTGAAGAGACTAACAATTTTTGATTCACTATTCGCACTGTTTCTTGTAGCAAACTGTATCTGGATAACCCTTTGTCCATTGCAGTTTGCAATCAAGAATGCGAATACGACTGAATCAAATTGTTGGTCATTTTTTAATTTTTCTACTTGTTCAAATTTTGGAGTCGACCTAACAGCTGCTAGTTATACTACAGTGGGTGCTTTGCAGCAGTCTCATTTTCTTCGATTGTTTGGCGTGGTAGACAAAAATTGGTCGATTTCATATTGATTTTGGCAAAATGAAGCAAAGGAAGAAATGGCTTTGTATTGGGATCCTGAAATATTACAAATAAAATTAACATTCATTCCAAAGCAATTTTACTTTTATAAGATGTTGAAATATAAATTTAAAAAAAATTTTTTTACCTTAAATGTCTATACAACGGGAAAGTGGGAAGAAGATTGATAACCGCAAAATTGGAAACTAAATTTGGTTGAATTCTTTTGTCGTGGTTCAAATTCCAGTATAGTATATGGGCAATATCTATACAATCCGCTGAGCGCTTATGGTACTGTCCTAAAATCAGTTCCTTTCATGCGCAAGGTCTATTAAGAAGAGTAACAATCTTGGTTTCACTATTCGCACTGTTTTCTTGTAGCAAACTGAATTTGGATAATCATTTGTCCATTGCAGTCTGCATTCAAGGAGGCGAATACAATTGAAACAAATTGTTAATCATTTTTGAATTTTGGTGCCGAAGTTTCAGCTACAAATATTTTTCTGCGGGAGCTTTGATCTAAAATATTACAAATTAAAATTAGTTTTATCTGATAGGCATAATTAGTTTTATGAGATGAAAGAAGATTTAATTTCTTTTTATATTTTTACCTGAAATTTCTAAACGGTAAGATAGAACGAAGAAGATTGACTATCGCTAATTGGAAAGAAATGTTTTTGAAAATCCCCCTGACGTGGTTGAAATTCTAAGGTAGAATATAAACCAACTGTAAACAATCCGCTGTGCCTTCATGGTAATGTCCATGACTCGGTTTCTGACCTTTGCGGCATCTATTAAAGAGACCAACTGGCAGCTGCAAATATATTTCTGTGGAATCTTTGGAATGGTCAAAATAGTCTAGAATTTTCGAATCTGCGAAGCGGAAGGTTCAATCCTGTCATTTTCACATTCATCTATGTTGCAAAGGAAGTAATTGTGTTGCATTTAAAACCTAAAAAATTAAAAATTGTATTAAATTTCTATCATAGGCACTATCAATTTTATGAGATGTTACAAAAATTTAGTGTTTATTAATATTTTTACCTGAAATTTCTAAACAGTGGTATATTACGCAGGAAATTTATATTGGCCAAGTCAAAATAAATTTTTTTTTTTAGAATTCAGCAGACGTTGTATAAGCCTTGATAAGGTTTAACTCAAAGTAATCCAATAAACGCTTATCGCACTGTCCTAAATTCGGTTACAATCCTTTACGATGACTATTGGAGAGACTAACAATTTTTGTTTCACTATTCGCACTGTTTTCATGCAGCAAACTGTATCTGGACAACCGCGTGTCCATTGCAGTGTGCATGCAAGATGGCGAATATGACTGAAACAAATTGTTGTCATTTTTCAATTTTTTGGCTTGCTAAAAGTTTGGAGTTGGACTTGCAGCTTCAAATACATTTCTCTTGAATCTCTGGTGCGGTGGAACCAGTCTCATTTTTTCGAATCTATGAAGCGGCAGAGACATCACTGTCTACTTCACATTGTTGTTGGGAAAATGGAGCAGAGGAAGATATTGCCTGGTACTGGAAATCTAAAATATTATAAATAGAATAAATTTTAAGTACTAGGCATAATTAGTTTTGAGATGCAAAAAAATTTACATTTTCTTTAAATTGTTACCTGAATATTTTCAACACGGGGATAAAACCAAGAATATTGATAATCTCCAAGTCGGAAGAAATATTTTTGAGAATTCAGCTGGCGTGGTTAAAATTATAAGGTAATTTCGAACATCAATCTGCTGAGCTTTTGTGGCATTGTCCATGATTCGGTCCCTCTCCTGCACGACATTTATTGAAGAGACTAACAATTTTTGATTCACTATTCGCACTGCTTCTTGTAGCAAACTGTATCTGGACAACCCTTTGTCCATTGCAGTCTGCAATCAAGAAGGCGAATACGACTGAATCAAATTGTTACTTATTTTCCTATTTAATACTTGTTGAAATTCCGGAATCAGATTAGCATCTGCAAATACATATCTGCGAGAGCACTGGAAGGGTCGAAACAGTCATTTTTTCGAATCTATGAAGCGAATGATATGTATATTTCACATTATTTTGGGAAAAATGGTGCGGAGGAAAATATTGCATGGAATAGAAAACCTAAAATATTAAAAATAAAAAATTTTTATCTACCAGGCCTAATTAGATGAAAATTGTTACCCGCTGAGTCACAATCTTCTTTTTAATTTCGACTGCTGTGGTTAAAATTCTGTGGTAGAACATTGGCAAATTATAAAACAATCCAGTAAATGTATTTGGCACTGTCATAAATTCTATCCCTTTTCTTCACTACTTCAATTATACAAACTAACAATTTTTGTTTCTCTATTCGCACTATTTTCATGAAGCAAACAGTATCTGGACAAACATTTGTCCATTGCAGTCTGCATTCAAGAAGGCAAATATGACTGAAACAAATTGTTAGTCATTTTTCAATTTTTCTATGTGCTGAAGATCCGAGTCGGAGTAGCTGCAGCAATTTTTTTTTGTGAGACCTTTGGAACAGTCAAAATTGTATATTTTTTAAAAATCTACGAAGCGGATGATTTAATCCTTTTAATTTCACATTGCTTTTGGAAAAATGACGCAAAGAAAGAAGTTGACATGTATTAAGAACCTAAAATATGATGATTAAAATAAATTATTTTTACTAGGCATTATTAATCTTATTGTATTCAAATAAAAAAATTACTTTTTAAAATATTTTTACCTGAAATTTCTAAACTGCTTGATAGATCAAAGAAGAATGATAACCGCCTAGAAGAATAACATTCGTTTTCACAATTCGACTGCCATCGTTCAAATTCAAGGGTTGAATAAGAGCAAACGCAAAGCAATCCGATGACCGGTTGTGCCATTGTTAAGAATTCGGTCCATTTCTTTCACGACATCTATTGGAGAGATTAACAATTTTTGTTTCACTATTCGCTTTGTTTTCTTGTAGCAAACTGCACCTGGACAATCAATTGTCCGTTGCAGTCTGCATTAAAGATGGCGAATATGACTAAAACAAATTGTTAGTTATTTCTCAATTTTTCTAAGTGCTCAAGGTCCTAGTCGGAGTAGCTGCATAAAATTTTTTGCTGTGGGAGCTTTGGAACGGTCAACACGGTCTTTTTTTCAAATCTGCGAAGCGAAACGTTTAATCCTGTCAATTTCACATTGCTCTCGAGAAATGTAGCAAAAAAAGAAATTGTGAGTCTTGCATTTAGGACCTAAATACCTAAAATGTTACAAATGAGAGTGAATTTGTTTCCTAGGCACATTTTTTTTATGAGATGCTAAAAAATGTAATTTTTGTTAATATTCTTACCTGAAATTTCTAAACAGAAGAATAGAATGAAGAAAATTGATATTTGATAAGACGAAAGCAATTTTTCTTAGAATTCAGCTGACGCGGTTGAAATTCCAAGGCTGAATAAGGGCAAAATTTAAGTAATCCCACGAACGCTTATGAAACGGTACTAAATTCTGTCCGGTTCCTTCATGATAACTATATTGAAGAGACTAACAATTTTTGTTTCACTATTCGCACTGTTTTCATGCAGCAAACTGTATCTGGACAACCATGTGTCCATTGCAGTGTGCATGCAAGATGGCGAATATGACTGAAACAAATTGTTGTCATTTTTCAATTTTTTTGTTTGCTAAATGTTTGGAGTTGGACTTGCAGCTTCAAATGCATTTCTGTGGAATCTCTGGTACGGTCGAACCAGTCTCATTTTTTCCAATCTACGAAGCGGCAGAGACATCACTGTCTACTTCACATTGCTTTTGGGAAAATGGAGCAGAGGAAAATATTGCCTGGTATTGGAAATCTAAAATATTACAAATAGAATTAATTTTAAGTACTAGGCATAATTAGTTTTGAGATGCAAAAAAATTTACATTTTCTTTAAATTTTTACCTGAAAGTTTTCAACACGGGGATAAAACCAAGAATATTGATAATCTCCAAATTGGAAGAAATATTTTTAATAATTCCCAGCTGGCGTGGTTGAAATTATAAGGCATTCTCTAAACAATCTGCTGAGCACTTGAGGCACTCTCCATGATTTGGTCCTTCCCTTCATGACTTTTATTAAAGAGACTATCAATTCTTTGTTTCACTATTCGCACTGTTTTCTTGAAGCAAACTGTATCTGGACAACCATGTGTCCATTGCAGTGTGCATGCAAGATGGCGAATATGACTGAAACAAATTGTTGTCATTTTTCAATTTTTTTGTTTGCTAAATGTTTGGAGTTGGACTTGCAGCTTCAAATGCATTTCTGTGGAATCTCTGGTACGGTCGAACCAGTCTCATTTTTTCCAATCTACGAAGCGGCAGAGACATCACTGTCTACTTCACATTGCTTTTGGGAAAATGGAGCAGAGGAAAATATTGCCTGGTATTGGAAATCTAAAATATTACAAATAGAATTAATTTTAAGTACTAGGCATAATTAGTTTTGAGATGCAAAAAAATTTACATTTTCTTTAAATTTTTACCTGAAAGTTTTCAACACGGGGATAAAACCAAGAATATTGATAATCTCCAAATTGGAAGAAATATTTTTAATAATTCCCAGCTGGCGTGGTTGAAATTATAAGGCATTCTCTAAACAATCTGCTGAGCACTTGAGGCACTCTCCATGATTTGGTCCTTCCCTTCATGACTTTTATTAAAGAGACTATCAATTCTTTGTTTCACTATTCGCACTGTTTTCTTGAAGCAAACTGTATCTGGACAACCATGTGTCCATTGCAGTGTGCATGCAAGATGGCGAATATGACTGAAACAAATTGTTGTCATTTTTCAATTTTTTTGTTTGCTAAATGTTTGGAGTTGGACTTGCAGCTTCAAATGCATTTCTGTGGAATCTCTGGTACGGTCGAACCAGTCTCATTTTTTCCAATCTACGAAGCGGCAGAGACATCACTGTCTACTTCACATTGCTTTTGGGAAAATGGAGCAGAGGAAAATATTGCCTGGTATTGGAAATCTAAAATATTACAAATAGAATTAATTTTAAGTACTAGGCATAATTAGTTTTGAGATGCAAAAAAATTTACATTTTCTTTAAATTTTTACCTGAAAGTTTTCAACACGGGGATAAAACCAAGAATATTGATAATCTCCAAATTGGAAGAAATATTTTTAATAATTCCCAGCTGGCGTGGTTGAAATTATAAGGCATTCTCTAAACAATCTGCTGAGCACTTGAGGCACTCTCCATGATTTGGTCCTTCCCTTCATGACTTTTATTAAAGAGACTATCAATTCTTTGTTTCACTATTCGCACTGTTTTCTTGAAGCAAACTGTATCTGGACAATCATTTGTCCATTGCAGTCTGCATACAAGAAGGCGAATATGACTGAATCAAATTGTTAGTCATTTTCCAATTCTTTTTCTTGCTTAAATTTTGGAGTCGGATCAGCAGCTGCAAATATATTTCTGTGGGAGATTTAAAGCGGTCGAAGCAGTCTAAATTTTGCGATTCTACTCAGCGTTAAACACAATCCTGTTAATCTTCAATTAATTTGGGAAAAATAGAGCAAAGGATGATATTTCCGTGTATTGAGATCCTGAAATATTACAAATTAAATTATTAGGTACTATTAGTTTAAAGAAATGCTGAAAAATTTTAATCTCTTTCATATTTTTACCGAAAAATTTTTAAACAACGGGATAAAAAGAAGAAGAATGATTTACGCACGCCAATATTTATTGAACATTCAAGAGTAATATTCGCTCAAGTTTAATGTAAAATGGTCCCAAAGTGCGGACATTTAAACATCGACTGAAACTCGTACACTACCGTCCGAAATTGTGCGAACTCTGCTTTTTCAACAACTATAAAACTGTTCAAATCTTCAAAAATATTAAAACTAAAATTTTTTCCTCTTTATTTTATTAAAGTTAATAAAATTCTGAAAGAAATGACACCTTGACAAAGAGAATATGTTAATTTTTCAATTAGATATCTAAGAAAAACCCAATTTTCAATGTTTTTACTATTTTTTTTATTTCTCTGGCAAAAATTAATATTTTTAAACGTTCTTAGGCTCATTGAAATCGTATTTTGTTATGCAATTCAAATTATATAAAACAATTCATGTACACATTCTTCGCTAGCGTATGCAAACCGTGAAAGTTGGCTCATAAAATGTCAAAAAATTGTGATTATTTATATGACAAAAAATGATCAGTAAAATGTATAAATCTTAAATTTACTTACATAAATCAGAGAAGTTTAGAATGATATATTTAGTTGATTTTTAAACATTATATTTTATTGTAGAATTAAATTTAAATTTTTTGACATTTTATAAGCCAACTTTCACGGTTTGCATACGCTAGGGAAGAATGTGTACATGAATTGTTTTATATAATTTGAATTGCATAACAAAATACGATTTCAATGAGCCTAAGAACGTTTAAAAATATTAATTTTTGCCAGAGAAATAAAAAAAATAGTAAAAACATTGAAAATTGGGTTTTTCTTAGATATCTAATTGAAAAATTAACATATTCTCTTTGTCAGGGTGTCATTTCTTTCAGAATTTTATTAGCTTTAATAAAATAAAGAGGAAAAAATTTTAGTTTTAATATTTTTGAAGATTTGAACAGTTCTATAGTTGTTGAAAAAGCAGAGTTCGCACAATTTCGGACGGTAGTGTATCAACCTCGCAAATCAAGTTTCCGAACTTCAGCTTGCGAGGTTCTATCACGGTTCGGGGATTTTTTTTTACCTGGAATTTTTATATAGCGGGATGAAATTAAATAATTCGATATTGCCAAAGCTGAAAGAAAGTATTTTCAGAATTCAGATGACTTGGTTAAAATTCTAGGTATGAATAAAGACAAACTCTAAGCATTCCGATAAACGCTTGTAGTACTGTACTAAATTCGGTTTCTTTTCTTAATGACTTCTACTGGAGAGACTAACAATTTTTGTTTCACTATTCGCACTGTTTTCTTGAAGCAAACTGTATCTGGACAATCATTTGTCCATTGCAGTGTGCATGCAAGAAGGCGAATATGACTGAAACAAATTGTTTATTTAAACAAATGTTGTATTTGCTACAAATATATTTCTGAGTGAGTTTTGAAACGATCAAGACAGTCAAATTTTATTTGAATCTAAGATATGGTTAATTCACCCCTGCCAATTTCACATTGTTTTTTGGGAAGATGAAGTATAAGGAAGATATTGCCTTATATTAAAACCCGAAATATTAAAAGAAATAAATCGAATTTTTATTTATAGTCACTATTAGTTTTATGAAATGCTAAAAAATTTAAATTTTGTTAATATGTTTACCTGAAATTTGTATACAATGGGATAGAAAGAAGAAATTTGATAAATGTTAACTTTGAAGAACTTGTTTTGGGGATTTCGGCTGCCGTGGTTGTAATTCCAGAGTAAAATATTGGGCAAACTCAATGATATCCTGTTATCACTTCTCTGCGAAGATGACACTTCATTTGAAAACTGTGAATAACAAAAGCAGTTGTTTTTATTTAAGAATCTGGAATAGTCTTATTAAATGTATTTATCTCTATGGACTATCCTTTATTATAAAAGTCTGCAAATTTAAACCTATTTGTGAATATGTATCTATGTATGTCTTAACATATTGAATAAATTTTACTATCTATTTTACAATCTATTGGTAATGTTTTTTACTTGAAAAGTATATGATGTGAATGATAAAAAAACATTCAAGTGGCACGGTAAAAATTGTATTTCAAGCTTAAAGTTACTTGTATGAGGAACTAACAATTTTCGCTTTATTATTCACGTTAATTTCTTGTAACAAACCATTGCAGAATGTGTACAAGATCGCGTATAAGATATAAACAAATTGTTAATGGTTTTTCAATGTTTCTGGTGTTTGATAATTATTTCTTTAGTTGAAGTGGATTTGAATAATTTCGTACAGGAGAAGGAATTTACAATGAATCGGAAACTTGAAATATTTCGTAGAAATGA
The DNA here is from genome assembly GCF_019393585.1 of Leptopilina boulardi. NCBI lineage: Eukaryota > Metazoa > Arthropoda > Insecta > Hymenoptera > Figitidae > Leptopilina > Leptopilina boulardi. Next base: position 56,156 of record NW_026137704.1, on the reverse strand, counting down.
AAATTCTATAATAACCATTTTTGTTTTCTCATACTAAAAACTTTATAGGTATCGTTTATCATTTTTTTTATTATTTACCTAATAATTTTATTATATATGTTATGAAAAAATGATTTACTGCTTAGACTGTTGGATTCCTCGATTAATTTTGTGGTCGCCTCTGGAAGCATTAATGTTTCCATTTTTCTCTCATTCTCGACTTCCAAATCATTTTACACTGCCACATAGAGTTGATCATAAATTTGAAAAATATTGGAGAACAATGTAGGTTTCTATGATTTGATAATCTAAAATAATTGTTTTAGAGTAAATAATTTTTATGGACAATTTGTTATTGTTGTCTAATAAATCAAGACATGGTATAAATTTTAGTTTTTTCTTCACCTGAAAAGTATATGTTGTGAATTTTAAAAAAGACTTTAAGTATGGCTCAGTCGGAAGGAATGCAATTGTGATCCGCTCTAATTTCAAACGTCAAGAGTGAGTTTTCGACAAGGTTAACACTTCTTTTTGAATATTTTGTGACAAACGGGAAAATGAAATCAATTGAAGACCTAAAATATTGCATTAAAATGATCTATAAGCGCTAGAGGTTATTTTTCTCTAATAAATTATAACAAAAGTTATGTTTTGTTAATTTTTTTTACCTGAAATTTTTAAATTGTGAGCGACAAAAATAAAAAGTACGATGGTGTCCCAGTTGAAGTGGTCCAAAACAAGTCGCTGTCCGGTAAAGCTAATTGAAATTTGTCCTCAAATTAAGCTAACCTATTCAATAATAAATATAGAGACTTAATTATTTTTATATTAATAATTTGTCAATAGAGTATAATTTTTATGAGTAACAATATATAGACGAGTGTTAAAAGTTATAAAATAATAATTTTTAGTTAGAAAGAAAAATTATAAAAAAGAAATAATGTTTATACGAAATATTGTTGATCGTGCGCTAATACATTTCTGCGCTCGCTGAAGGCAGACGCAAAAGCTAAAGGAAAAGAAGTCTCTGCATTAAATATAAAATATATAATATTAAAAAAGGAATATGTAAATATTTTAATTGTCTAACCTTTTTTTATTTTTAATTAAAAAAATATATATTGATATATACTTACTACGGAAGATATCAAACTGTCGCAAAGTTGTTTAGATGCTTTTTTTAGATTTCACGTCTTGGCAGAAATTATCAATTTGTAATTAATACAGTTTTATACTTATAAATTATTAAAAATCATTATTACCACAATATCACATGAAATATCAGATATTTAAAAATGTCTGTCCTCTATTTTAAAATTAAATAAGAAAAAAACGAATCTCGTTTTCATGGTCTGTCAAAACATTAATCACTAAAAACGTGAACATAGTAGGAAACAACTTAGTATCGAAGAAATATATCCTGTAAAATGATATAAAAATAAAAAATCATTGTGATAAATATATTTGAAATTTTTCTATTAGTATAATTTACTAAAAAATTGAAATAATTTGTTAATAAAAATTTACTTGCTTCTTAAAATTAATAAAGTTTTTTTACTATTTCTTATTTGCAAGAAAGTTTAGTTATTAAAAAAAAAGACAATTTTCATTTGGATATTTAAAAATTATTCTGATTTATCTATTCTCGCAAAATTAATTATTAAAAATTACAAAACTTTAAAAATGTTATTTTTTTATTTTAAGATAGATTATAATTAATAGATAATGAAAAGAATATAAAATTTGATGGCGATAAATTTAACTGTCTGATGATGAACCAGATGAGGAATCAGATGACGACGAACCAGAGGACGACGAAGAACCAGAAGAGGATGATACTGTAAAATATAACGAGAAAATGTTGTATTTATGGATTAAAGAAATGTATTGTATAATTATTATTCTGTACATCTTAATAAATAGATTTCCATTTTAATTTAAAAATTTTAAAGTTATAGACCCGTATAATAAATTGTCGCTGCGTAAATTTAAGGATCCAAATTTAGTATTGGTGGTGATTTTTTATGATTCAAAATTCCCGGACAGAGTTTTATGAAGAAATTATTAAATTTTTATCAAATCTTTAATTGTTTAGATTTGTACACAGAAGGTGTAACTAATTCATTCCTGGGAGTGAATTATTTATGCAGAGTTGTTATAATACAAGGTTTTTTGAAATATGAAATGTTAATGAAAAATTAAAAAAATACATAGGCTTACCGGTTTTCGTACGCTTGTCGAATATTGTGATTATTGGGCTTGCTGGCCTTTTAGCAACTTTTCCTCTTTTACTTTCCTTCCCTCTTTCTCTATCACTTTCTTTTCCTCTTCCTATACCAATTTCTTTTCCTGTTCCTCTACAACTTCCTTTTCCCCTTCCTCTACCAGCTCCTCTTCCTCTTCCTCTTTCTATTCCTCTACCTCTACCTCTACCTCTACCTCTGCCTCTGCCTCTACCTCTTCCTCTTCCCCTTCCTGTACTGGTGCTTGGTTGCGGAGAATGTTCGAGATGCGAAGATGAATCCTGAGATTCATCGGGGTCATCCACTGTTCACAAAAAATATTTTACATCTTACAATTTCGGTAACTTTTTTATACTTTAGAATAAAATAAGGACCTCTAATATACTTTTTTACCAATAGGTTAATATTTGTTTACCTCTTTCTCTTCCCTTTCCTCTACTGGTGCTTGGTTGCGGAGAATGTTCGTGATGCGAAGATGAATTCTGAGATTCATCGATAGATTGTTCATCGATAGATTGTTCAGCGATTGATTGTTCTGTGATAGATTGTCCAGCAATAGAGTCTTGTTGCTCAGCGACGGGGACATCCACTGTTCACAAATAATATTTTACAAATTACAGCTTCGGTAACTTTTTTATATTTCTGCGAAGACTATTGCGACCATGATTGAAAGAGAATTAAAAAAGTGCTCTATTTTGGTATTTTGGAGTATTTTTGATAAAATTATAGTAAACTCGATTGTAATTGATTAAAATAATTTTAGTTTTTAAAAATTGAAATTTTCAAAAAAAATTGTTTATCTTTTTAATTTTACATTTTTTTAACCGAATAAAAAAAAGGTGTTTGTCTGCTTTGTCTACGGAACCCTAGGTTTTGGTGCGAGAGTAACTCGCATTTGTCCTATTTTTATTATCTAAATTAAAAAGGAATAATAATTAACCTTCGTCAATTTCTACAATTTCGGGATCTTTCTCGACCAACCGTGAAATTTCGTGCATTGAAATGCAACTCAAGTCGAGTTTTCGGAGTTTATCTATAATATAATGGTATTTATTAATAAGTATTTAATGAATAAAGAAGAGGGAGGTACTTCTAAATTTGAGGAGATGGGAAGAACTCGCCGAGCGCTCGGACGCACGCTCTACCATTAGAGCGTGCGTCCGAGCGCTCGGCGAGTTCTTCTTCTTGTCTCCTCATTTGTTAATACTGAATGAATTACCTTGGGGGTAAAACGCATATTTTTCAAACAGTTTACCCAATCTTTGTAACTTATCTCCTACTTTGATATTGAGTGAGGAGGTTTCTTCGAATCTAAAATTCTCAATTTTTGTCACGTCACGAGTCATATTAAAATTGTTCAATTTTTGCCCAGCTTTGAAATTTTCTCTCATTTCTTTTTCTTTGCTTAGGATGAAACATAGTCTTTCTATAAAGAATGCCAATTTAAAATATTTTCTAAGATTAATTAATAAATTTTTTTTTCTTAAATTTGGGAAATTTTTAGTGGTCTTAGTCTTTTATATAAAAAATTTAAAAAGTTAAAATTGTCTAATCACTAGTATTGAGAAAACGAGCTATAAAAAAATATATTTTTTAGTGTAGATAATACAATTTTCTTAGATCTGGTCAAATAGAATAAATATTATTAAAATACCTGCTAAATTCCACAATGACTTGATTTTCTTGGAATTTAAACATTTCATTGTTCGATTAAAACCAATTTCCAGGCACGTGTTTCTTCGCATAGGCGAATTTCTCACACTAATTACATCTTGAAAACCTTTAAATTCACCCTTTAAAAATGCTGAAAATTCTTGGCCTTTGTGGTATTTTAAAATTTTAGCAATTTTTCCAATTTCTTTTAACCCTTTGTTAAACTCCTTTTCTTCCAAAAGTGGTAGGGATAAGGCAGAGGCGAGGTAAGTACTTGGAGTTGTCGTGTTCATATTTAAATTACACCATTTCTCTTTTACAATCTATTAACAAAAATTTAATTGTATCTTCTATTGCACATATTTTACAGCACATTAAACTACAAGGTTGCAAAATTTTTATGGCAAATTTTTTGATTATAGTAAAAGGGACGCATAATAGTTATTTTCGTACCAAGGGCGCAAAATAGGTGATTGTGGTGAGATTGAAGAAACCAAGGGGATCCGAAGGTCCCGAAGCGAAGCCTCGGGCCATTCGGATCCCCTTGGTTTTCTCAATCTCACCTAAGCCTATAACACACGACTGTGTGTGTGTGAGAGAGAGAGAATATATATAATTTTATTATATAATATATTATAAACCAAAAATCCCATTATGCCCGCTTGATCAAAAAAAGAATAAAAAAAAATTCTTTGGTTTAGTTACATGAAAAAAATTTCTAGTGGTTTTCGAGGTGTTTTAGCACACATCAAACTTATTACGAAAAGTTCGTTTTGGTATCTAGTAAGTACAAAAAAATTTTCAGAAATTTAAAAAATAATTTTTTGGGTAAATTTCTCTTTTCGATTTTACAAAATGTTTTCGTCATTTTGTTAATTTTCAAATTTTTTTAATTTTCAAGTTTACAAAGAAAGAGCTACAAAAATACTAGTAGAAACAATAAGCTGAATTCAAAAATATTGATTTTTGAAAAAATTAGAATGATTTGAATATAATTTGTCAGTCGTTCTACAATTTTCAAATTCTTGTAACTCGGCCAAAAAATTTTTCTTTTTATGCGTCTCAGTAAAATGTATGTAGATGCAATGTTTGGAATGGAATTAGATGAAAATTATAGGAAAATATAGGAAATTACCTCTTGAAAGTCAAATAGCGACAAGTAATATTTCATTTGAGGCCATACTTTTCTCGTCGCTTCAATTAAGCTACAATTGTATGGCCCAATCATTTTCAAAAATTTACTTCCACTTTCAATGTCTGTCTTGTTCATTAATAATTCATGCGTCGCAATCATTTCACGGTCGTAATTTGAGAATTTTGATCTTGTTATCAAATTATCCACTTTTTTAAGAACGTTCTCGAAGAAATTTTTTTCCATGTTTTCCGAAATAACATACAGAGCAATTGATGGCTATCATTTAGTTAAAAATTATATTTAATTTAATTATTTTTGTGGGCACATCAGAGTGCCGTATTCGTATAACCATATTTAATAGTAAAGAGGGTGGGAGTTTTAACATGATTGCAAGTTATTTTTAAAGATCTTTTATAATATTCTGATAAAAGTTTTTAAAAATAAAATATATGTGACGTTTCATGAGAGAGGGGACCTTATGACAAGAGTCATAAGGTCCCTTTTTGTCATGGAACGTCACATATATTTCTGTTTTGTTTCTTTATCTACTACTTGGACGTTCTATTATTAAAGCAACTTACTCTTTTATCTTTTTCCACTATGAACGTGACGAGATTTAATTCAATATCTGTAACTGATATCTGTATATAAAAAGAAGTTATTTGTTTGTTTTATTTTATTAGCTTATTAGTTTTATTATTTAATAAATTATTTGAAATATTAACCTTTACTCCAATATCACAGTATAGCGTTGTAGACATTTTGAGGAGATCAAGGCAACCAAATAACAATGCTGTTTTCCCATCATCGTATGCCATTCGGCTCAAATAATATTCCATTACATTCAATTCTTCTAATGTATGGTTTTCGTTACAATCTTTATTAGTGATCAATTTGTTCAGGGCATTTCCTAGTTCTAAGAAGTTCTTAGGTGCTGGAGAGTCACCGTATCTGGCCTTGTAGAGGGCATCGTATAACGAATTGTACGATAATGCAGTACCATATCTAAATAAATATAATACCAAAGTTGATTTCAAATTTCTTCAAAAATCAATATTTTTAAATTCTGCTTCTTGTTTGTAGTAGTATTTTTTGTAACTCTTTCTTTGCAAACTTGAAAATTTAAAAAAATTTGGAAATTAACAAAATGTCGGACATTTTTTGAAAAATCAAAAAAATTAATTTCCTCAAAAATATCATTTTTTGAAATTCTGAAAATTCTTTTGTGATTACTAGATAACAAAGCAAAATTTTTGCAATGGGTTTAGTGTGCGCTAAAACGCATCGAAAGTTGATAGAATTTTTTCTGTAAAGAACATTATTTAAAAAAAAAAAGAAAAAATTCTAGTGACATTCAAGAAAATTTAGCGGACATCAAACCTATTGTAAAAAATTTGTTTTGTTATCTAGTAAGCGCAAAATAATTTTAAGAATTTAATAAAATGATTTTGACAAAATTAATTTTTTTTTATTTTTTAAAAAATAACCGCCATTTTATTAATTTTCTAAATTTTTTAAATTTTCAAGTTTGCAAATAAAGTGCTACAATAATATTACTAGAAACAAGAAGCAAAATTTTAAAATATTGATTTTTGAAAAAAATTTGTCAGGCGTTCTGCTCAAAAATCACTTTTTGCATAAAAGTTTCAAATTCTAGTAACTCAACCAAATTTTTTTTTTCGCTAAACATGATTTAAAATTTTCAGCCTGTATGAATTGACATAAAATTAGCCATAAAATAGAAACTCTGTAGAAGATTTTAAATATTCTTACTCATTATTGCAGTCTTTGATAATACTCGAAAACGATTTTTGTTTTAAATTTTTAGCCTGCTTTGTTGCTTCCTCCCTGCATTTTGATTCTTCGACATAAAGGGGGTAAGATTCACAGCCCTCTGCATGATTGCAAATGTTGTGAGTTTCACTCTCCGATGTCATGATTGTTCCAGAACATGGCAAACGGTAATTTGCGCATCTGAATGTTTTACTATTTTCCTTTTCCTCTGTTAGGTAATATAAATAATTTTCGTACACATATTTAGACGATCCTTCGAATTTCCCTTGAATTTTTATCATTTTCGTTCTATTGAAATTAATTAATTATTATTATATTATCTTGTAAATCTTATTTTGTTTGAAATTATTATTAATTCAAAGTAGGAGGTTCACGATGATGATGCAGAAGCAAACTGGCACCCAGTTATCAGCACCAAGTTATTTTTATTAACTTTTATTATTAATATTTAATATATTATTGGAGTATGAAAACATAAATAATATGAAAATAGTTGTCTGCAAGTTAATACAAATAATTGGGTCCTGATAACCAGGTGCCAGCTACAGCATGATTTCACAACGTGATTTCGTAACCTCAAATGTTGCATTTTTTTTAAACGTTACTATTCAAAAAATATCAAATATTACATATTAATATTTACTGGAAACATAAATCAATTTATTTTACATGAAAAAAGTTATGGAATTATTATATAATTATTTTATTTAAAAATATTAATTTGAATTTGAAGATTTGTTGAGTAAAAGAATTTCACAATTTTTCGAAGCTTGTAACTTATTTTGGATGCTTCGCACATATTTTAATATGGATGTCATTTACTTGCTATGGAAATTTGGTGAGGGTATCTAGCTATGTTTCGGACGTAAGAAAATTGGAAAATGTTTACTTAAAAAGGTTAATTGTAGGACTTCAAAGTTTTAAATCTCTTTCTATTTTCATAGAAAAAGAGAGCGATGTGATATTTTTTATTAACTTCAAGTCCTAGAATTAACCCTTTAAATTGACAAATTTTTAAATTTCTTATTTCTGAAATGGAGCAAAATATCCTCGTCAAATTTCCATGGCAGGTAAATTATATATACATATTAAAATATGTGCGAAGCCCCAAATTTTTTGAAGCACCCAGAATAAAGTTACAAGCTCTGAAAAATTGTAAATTTTTTTTTGCTCAACAAATTTTCAAATTCGAATTAATATCTGAAAATAAAATAATTATATAATAATTCCTTCATTTTTTTATGTAGAAGTAATTGATTTATGTTTCCGGGAAATATTAATATGTAATATTTGATAATTTTTGAATAATAACGTTTTCAAAAATATTGTACCATTTAAGATTACGAAATCACACAGATAATATTTACACGATAATATTATGATGAATAAACTTAGAAATTCATCATCTAGTTTAAGATAATATTGAAACTAGATTTTTATAAATATACCAAATTTTCATGACAGGTAAATTATATCAGTATTAAAATATGTTCGAAGCCCTAAATTTTTTGAAGCATCCATAATAAAGTTATTTATTTTATCTAATTTTTACAAAACAAAAGTGTATTTTACTGAGTGAAACATTCTGTATAATAGGATTGTAAACTTTTTTCAATTTTAAAAAACTTAAGAAATTAATTTTGAACTATTTATAATTTTTAACAATATATTTTTTAAGTAACTGAAAAAGTTTACGATTGTAGAGAATGGCTCACTGAGTAAAATAAGCATCTGTTCATAAAAATTGAATACAAATTTGTATTTTTCTCTATTCTAAAAGAAAAAGTTGAAATGTTAAAAAAAACATCATTTAACACAAATTTTAATTTTAAATAAATTTTTCTGAAAAGTTTGAAACTAGATCTTCTACGATTGTTTGAAATGAATTTGTGTGCCATTGGAAATTTTTTTATGGCAATATTGAGTGTTTGGAAGTAAAATATCCCATGTAAAAAATTGGGTGCAAATAACCTCCAAGAAAGTTCATGAAAATGCCATATACATTCTATGTAATTTCCATTAAAATATATACTTAATAAAATAATAAATAAAAAGGCATTGTATTTATTTTTCATCGAAATTCCTCGGGGTACAAATTTAAACAATTATATAAATAATCTTACCGATTTCATTTGCTGACAAAATTAACCACCACCAAAAGGGATTTGATATGTCGATACTTGCAGAGCTAGACCGCGAAAAGATCGACAGAAATATAGCACCAATTACGTAGTTTATTTGTTTTCTTAATATAACTGTTCTTTACCTACTTTCGTTTGTTTTTAATAAAACTCTGGTCTCGTTGGGAGGAAAAAGAAAATATCGCAACTGTTTGTTAATGCATATCAGGGATGGGTAAAAGTGACTTTTTTGAGGTTCTCTACGTGTAATACAATGTATTATACATAATGTAAAATACGTATTATACGTAGAAAAACCGCCACTCCATGTCTAAGGGTGAAATCACATGGAGCAGATTAGCGGATTAGCAGAATAGATTTCAGCCAATCAAAAGTTTGTCTCTTGCGGCAAATATTGCTTTACCGTGAGAGATGGTTTTTTATTGGTCAATGTCTATTCTGCTAATCCGCTAATCTGCTCCATGTGACTGCACCCTTACCTATGTGTTGAGAGAGGCAGGAATACAACGATCTCCCATCTCTCTCGACGTCACCAAAATGTATGGCAGCACTCGATTCTGTTATATAGAGATCAGTGCTTCGCACAGCGTTTCCGAATTAAGGCACATTTACAATAGTACATTTCGTAACGTGTGTGAACGGAAGGCGTTTTTGAAACAAGCGCAACGTTTTTGCAACGAGTTGTAGGCGACGGCGCCGCAGGCGCCGATCGCCGGAAACGAGTTGCAAAAACGTTGCGCTTGTTTCAAAAACGCCTTCCGTTCACACACGTTACGAACGATACTTTTCATAACGAAGTCATAAATGGCGTTTAAAAACGGAAGGATCGTGTATGCATAAGAAAACATATACAGAGGTAGCTGATGGCAAAAGGGGGGGTTCGGGGGGGCTTGCCCCCCCGACGGGGTCCAGGGGTGGAACCCCGGGCAGGGGGTTCGGGGGGCGCAGCCCCCCGTAACAAAAAACCAACTCTTATTATTATTATAAAATTTAAAAAACCATGAGGAAAAATAGCTTTGGAATTTATGTTATCAGTGTTATTTTTATTATTTTAACAGTAGTTTTTATTTTATCACATTGTTCAGTCTTTGATTAATATTTAAACTATACAGTAGATTAAACTCTATATTAAATTATATTTTTCAGTCTTGAAACAATAGTGTATATTATGAGAAACTATATTTTATTTAGTAAGGTGAATTGTAACGTTACTGCAATTATTTAAAACAATACATTTTTCTGACGACGAATCATTTTTTACATTTGTATTTTCCGTTGAAATTGTAGCTTTTTTCGCGAGATTGACTTCGGATACAAGAGAATTTTCAATTTCTGGGCCAGCTATAGCATTTGAAATTCTTTTCGCCGTCTTTTTTTTGTACTCTGTCGAATCTTCGACGTAACTTTGAGCTACGGATGCCGACTTCCAGCCTCCATGCCTTTGTAATTCCATAGTCGTTGCTCCAGAATCTGCATAAACCGTAGCCGAAGTTCGTCTAAAGGAGTGGCCCGTGTAATCTTTTGGATTATCCAAATTCAAAAATTTAGCAATATCTTTTGGCATACTTCCAATTGTATTAACGCCAATAACTTGTGAACTGCATTTGCCTTTATGATATTGCAGAAAGAAATTTTCTCTCATCGTTTTCGCTGGACGAAGAGCTTGGTATCTTTCAACAATTGGAACGAATTGGGAATCTATAATAAATCGCCTAGGCTCCTTGTTTTTGGTGTCTGGAACGATTACCTCAATAAGCTCTCCTTGTCTTTTTAAATGATTCACTTTGACCTTATATATTTCGCCTTTACGGCAGCATCCACTTAGACCAAAAACTAGAACAACCTAAACATTAAAAAAAGTTAATATTGCAAAAAGAATAATAATTATGTTTATTATATATTATCATATTATCATTTAGAAAATCCATTTTTAATCAATTTAAAACAATGTCTGATTAAATTCAAATCTATTTTTGAAGATTGTTTAATTTTTTATTATTTACATTTCTTTTTTTCTAAATATTTATTTTTAATTATTGTTTTTTCATATTTTTTATTTTTATGATTGTTACTTATTCTTGATTGTCAATTTTAGATTGTTTTATATTTCTTTTTTATCGCTTATTCTTTATTATTTGTTTTATATTATTTTTATTTCCTTTTTTTCCTGGTTATTATTATTTGTTATTTTACTAATTTTTATTCTTTGTTAAAAATCTGAGTATAAAATAATAAATTTTTTTTTTCATATTTTTTTATGATTATTACTTATTCTTGATTGTTAATTTTAGATTGTTTAATATTTCTTTTTTATTGCTTATTCTTTATTATTTGTTTTATATTATTTTTATTTCCTTTTTTACTGGTTATTATTATTTGTTATTTTACTAATTTTTATTCTTTGTTAAAAATCTGTTTTTTCAAGAAAAAATATACTAAATACTATCACGTAAATTCAAACAATATATTAATAGATAGAAATTTTCTACTCACCTTCATGGCTAAGTATACTTCATCAGGAGCATTTTGCAAAAATAAATTGATCTCATCTGTGGAGAAAACTTTTGATTTTTTCCCTTTATATCCACGGGAGTTTTGAGTCAATAAAGCACTTAATTCTTTGTAACCGTCGATTGATATTTTCTCGTGGATTTGTATGGTACTTTTCAATTTTGAATAAATTGACCATATTGTTGAGGGCTTATATTTTTCAATTAGTTCCTTAAAATAAACTTTTAAGCAATTTTCCGAGGTAATAGCATTAGATTCCTTTTTCCACACAACAAACTTTCGATACGTTTCCTCGTAAACATCTTTCGATTGCTTCGGCAATAAGTCAGTTGAAATTTCACCGGCCTTCTTCCTCATTTCTGGCGGCGTACATTGCTTATCATCGTCACTTGACATTTTCTTAATTTTGATTTTACACAGTAAAAATTAATTAAACTGAAGACTGAACAACAAGTCAGACCGGATGTTGCAAGTTTTTAGGTTAGGAACTCTACAACCGTTAAGCTTCTTACGCTATAACGTATGTTATGGTAAGAGCATGTTAAGAGCAAGCGACAATACGACTCTGACCAAAAACATTGACTAGCTTCTATTGGTCAAAATTACACTTCTCGAGCGTTACGAAAATACGATACACGAACAAATAGAGCATTTTTTTGAACGGAAACGTCAAACTGTGACACTAGAGTTCGCATTTGTAACTCTGAGACTGTCGTACAGAAAAGCGCCACTTTACGATAATTTACGGAGGAACGAATAACGCCATTTTTATGACTGCGTTATGAAAAGTATATACTTGAACCATCCTTGTCTTGCACACATGTTTTACATGCGTTGAACAAGGGTGGTTCAAGTGTACACTTTGCAAGTGTGCCTCATTAAGCAATCGACAATAATACAAAGTACAGGAAGTTTTCAGAGTTCGTGAAGTGTTCTCGAAAAATCTATCGGCCTTTCCGAATTAAGCATACTTTGCATACATTTTGATAATATACTTCTCGAAGTGTACCCTTTGCAAGTATGCCTCAATTCGGAAACAGTGTAACGGAGACGAGTTGTTGGTGCAATTGACGATTCTCGGACGATATTATTTGAACTAATTGATTGTCTATGTTGTATTCCACCTTTCGCACTGATCATCGGCACCTTGTTCCTGTCTCGTCAATAAAGAACGGTACTATCTGAATGGAATCCTAAAAAATCTTGTCAACAATAGCAAGCAAATGTTTGTAATTGTTAGATAGATCATTTTTTTTGAAATGTTTTTTTTCATAATCAAAATATATTTGAGGTTTTGAAATGCTCGAGTAATGAAATTGTTACAAGAGTCGTGCGTTTGAACTATTTCTATATATAAAGTATTTAAAATTTTTTAGGAATGTAAAATTTTCGTAGGATCTATACTGCTGTCCTGTTGACAAATGTATTACATTAGGAAATTTTTTATATAAAATTGTTAAGTTCAATAATGTTTTTCGTTTGTTATTGAAAATTAATCATGATTGTATTAATTATGTTTTAATATTTGTAATATAATATTATATGAATTTATTTGAAAAATAAGAAAGTTGTTGATTTGTTTCTATGTTGACAACTTAAGATGTAAGAAAAAAGTATGTTTTGTTTTGACATTTCCTTGGCAATTTTTTTCAATGAGTACGCTTTCGACTTTTTTTAAATATTGATTTTTTTAAGAATATTTTTAGTTGAATATGTATTTTATTTGCTTCGTTATAATTTATAACTAAGATATTATACAAACTTGAAAATTGATCCTCTGTTATTCTGGCTGTGCAAAATTCAAATCATGTCTATCGAATATAAAGGTTATTGTTTTCATCCAGACAATTGAGGAATAACTTTCAGGTATTCTTTCAAAAACTTGATAAAATAATAAATTTTCTGACATTCGTGGTTTATTAAGTTATTAAACGATGTTTTATTATTCAATTATCTATTCAGTTTTTATAACCCAATTTTGTGTTTTTAAGGCAAATGTTTTTTCCTTGTGCTTTTAATACAATTTCAAGATTTTTATAAATTCTCTTACTTCTGGCAATTCTAATTAGTTTTTGTTATTTAAATTATTTTATTAATCAATTAAATTTCTATTAGGTGTTCCAAAAGGAAAAAAGGTTGTCCAGGAGTTATAGTAAAAGATGGTGATGTCATTACAGTCAAAGAGGACCACAATTATCGTCTATGTGGTTTAAGGAGTCGATTACATAAAAATAACAAGCAGGCAAAATCTGAAATGATAAAATTATCAAGAAAAAGTTCACGAGACCCAGCTAGTATCTATAGAGAAGTTGTTTACAAGTATATAAACTAAAATAATATGTTAATTTGTAATATGGTTTGATTAATTCAGGTTTCAGTTGGGTCGAGCTTTTTCACAAGCTCGAAATTATTCGAATACTCAAACATACCTTTGAATTCTTAAAGTTTTCTGATATCCCAAATGCTGAAGTACCAGAAGTGTTTCGGTAACCCCCAAATACATTCTTGTTTTTGAATAAAGAATTATTTCAAAACTTTACTTATCATTAATTATTAAATAATATTTCAGTTACTTATACCTTATACCTTCTACTAAGTAACGGGGTCGTTCATAAACCACTTAGCCCACTTTTTTGAGATTTTAAACTCCTCCCCCCTCTTCTCCCCCATTAAGCACAAAGTTTGACAAATTTATGAGTGTGAGGAGTTTACTCACCTGCGACCAACCGCGTTACAAAAAAGATGCGACCTACGGAGGGTTAAATTATACAATACATTCCGGTTACTCGAAAATTTTAAGTTCCCGCTACATCGAGAATGCCCGAGCTTCATCCGACCCGAAAAAAGGTTTACTTTACCCCATCCGAGATTTTGTTTTTTTCTGAACACCCCTAAGCAATTATCGATTTGTTAGTAGTTTGTCTCGTGTACGGAAGCTTACAATTAGGTGCGTGTTACAATTCGCACTTGTCATATATATATATTTTTATTGAATAGATTTGAAAAAAAAAAGAAACCCGTTAATCTTTATATTGATAACATTCGGCAAGCAATAAAAAGAGATAGAAGAAAATACAGACCGAAAACATCCAGATCTCTTGAAAAATTAGGAAATGATTTGATTGACTACATTGCAGTTTCAGACATTTATCTTGGTCAAGTAAAAAGTAACGATGGAGGTGTTGCGTTACTTTTTTCTACTGAACGGCTTTTACAACAATTAAATGAAGTTAACCATATATTTATGGATGGAACATTTGATGTAATTCATATACCCATACAGAAAGATGTCATGTAAAATACCCCTTGAAAATTTTCATGAAAATTCTGTAAATAATAAATAACATTTTTCACTTAGTTTGCTTCACAATTGAATCAATTTTACATGGAATTTGCACTTTTTAATTTTGTGCAATTATTTCACACTCTGCACACGAAGAACGTTAATTGTCTTCACATTTTGGAGAACGATAATTATATAAATTAGCTTCTCGTTTTTTATAGCACGTGTTTTATAGAAATTTGAATGACATTTTTCGATTCTTTCTTTCATTTTTTGCTTCCTCACAGAGCAAGTATTGTATTAGCAAAAATTTTCTGCGTCAATTTTCGGGCTTATTTTGATGATATTTTTTCCATCTCATAAAGAAAAATAACTACACACTTGGATTTTTTTAAATAAAAGATCTCATGGGAGGACATGAAATGGGAGTATTTTAAGCTCGATTAATTGAATATAACTATTTTATTTTTGAGTTTTAAAATTTTGAAAAAAACGTTTTTTGCCCCACAACTTAAAAAAAATGTATTGACACCTATAGATGTTTTTCTTTGATGTTGTAGAGTTTTTCAAGACGCATCTTTTAAGCTATTAGCGAACATTCTACAGTAAATCTATGTAAAGTTATTGATATTTTGAAAAATTCAGAAAAATCGTTTTTTGTCCATAACTTTTAAACATGGTTAGACATGTTCAAGTATTTTTCTTTCCTTTTGTAGAGTTTTTCAAGACGCGCCATATGACCTATTAAAAAAATTTTCTACAGTTATTCTAGCCAAAGTTATTAACATTTGAAAAATTTGACATTTTGGAATTTTCCATTTGTTAATAATATCAATATCAATAAATATCAATATAATTGAGAAAGCAATATAAATAATCCTAAAAATCATCACTAACTTGGCAGTGGTTTTATTAATTTATTATATAAATTATAATTTATGAACAAGTTTCCATATTCCAAGAGTAGATCATGTGAAATCATTTTACAAATTTGAACATTAAAAATTCAATAAAAACTTAATGAAACTTTAATGGAAATTTTTTGGAAGTGTAATAGAAATTTTATAGAATATTCACGGAAATTACAAGTGGTACTTTGTATGAAATCTTTTTACGTGTACGTATTTAGTAAAAATTTAATATTTAAATATATTTGATAAGCATATTCATTTCCAGCCTTTATAAAAACATTTAATTTAATAATTTATTAAAGGTTACTCCAAGTCAGCCTACTGCCTGTCAGTGTTACATTATACACATGTATGTCTATGGAAAAGTAAGAATAAAATTTTTGTGTATATATTAAGGGCAATCTTCAAGAACCAGGCAAGGTCTGAGAATACCTGGGTATTGTCGACAATACCCAAATTTTTTCAACAAGATGCATAAAGAATCGACATTGCCTACTCATTTTTGGGCATTGTTGATAATGACCAGGCAATGTTTGAGATTTCTATTTTGTCTTGAAAGTCTTGGAAATGTCCGGGAATTGCAATTTTTATATATATTTAAAATTTAAACTTTTGCAATCATTTGGTTGAAATTTTTAATTATATGTTTCATTCTATAGTTACTAACAAAAAAATATAATTTTATTTAATGTTTTAATAATTTTTAATTAAATTTATTGTATATTTTGATAAGAAAACCTACATTCTTTCTATGGAAAGTTCCTACACAGCCTACATACACTAAGAGAAGTAAAACACACAGAATCTGAACTCTGTGAATGATAGAATTAGTTTTTTAGTTTTGATACTACATACATATGTGACGCCGCACGAGTAAAGGGACCTATCGTCAAAAAAATCGATTTTTATTTTTTGGTGTCATTCAATATATTTTGATTTGCTCTTTCAATTGCAAAAATCAGAAATTAAAAAACTGAAATAGTTTTATTAATATAATGCGCAACAGATTGGCATATTCGCTCAGCTACATGTGTTTTCGGTTACTAGTCTCGCTTCAAATACGCTCGCCCTGTAAAATTAACGGTTGCGGCGATAGGTCCCTTTTCTCATGCGGCGTCACATATTGTTACTTAAAGTATGACATCTGTACACGGAGTACGAGTACCTATTTTCCAGAATGATGTGTTTAATTTGGTGAAGCGATGCTGAACTGTGAACAAATCAGATTTTGTGCTTTACTTCTCTCAAGATAGGTTCCTATAAGTTTGCTTCAAGTTTGCCAAGCAAATTTAATATTTTATCAAATTTAATTGAACAAGTTTGCAGAGTAGGCTAGCAAGAAACTTAACGTGAAAACTTGCAGTGAAATAAATAACATTTTAATTATGCATTAGGGTGTAGGAGCAGTTTTTGCACTGACCAGTCGAAGAACGACTGAAATGTACAATGCAATATTTGCAACATTGAAAACAGTTTGTCCTAACTTAGACCAAAATTTAAAGCATGTAACGGGAGATTTTGAAAATGCTGCGATAAGATCAGTCAAAGAATCCCTAAGACTTGCAAAATATCACGGATGCTGGTTTCACTATAAACAAGTAAAATTTTTTTCAAAAAATTGTTCTTAATAGACATTTCTACTTCTCATGTATAAAAATTCTATAAAAAGTGCCCCTATAAATTAACATGGAAATTCTGTCAAATTAATTCTACATGGAATAATACTTGATTCAATATAGGCTAAAGTCTGTGAGTTTAAGGTGGTGAAAATTTTCAAATTTTGAATTCTCGGTAAATTTTGCACAATTTTCTGGTCAAATTTTGATGAAAAATTTTCAAGTTTCTTATAAAATCGTAAATTAATTTTGGAAAATTGAGAAATAGAAATTCCATGATAATATTATGAAAATTTGATGTAAATTACATGAAAATCAATGCTATCTTATAAATGACACACAGTCAAACTTCCATACGGCGCGGCGGACTTCTATACGGCGGAAACTCTTCAGGTAAGGGTTGCGCAGGTATAGAAGGAACTATATCGGTGAGAATTCTGATTATGTGAGTGCCGTAAAATTCAGGGCCGAAAAGTCTAAATTATTTTAATTTTCACTTCACATTTGAAGATACTATGATTGAAAATTGTTGACACATCCCTGAACGGCCCATCACTAATATCACTTTAATGGACCCCTATACCGCGGAAACGGCAAATCTGTTTCCGCCGTATGGAAGTTCGACTGTAAATGTTTATTTATAATTTCCTTATATAGGCTGTTCAGAGAAAATGGAAAAAGATGGGCCTCTGGAGATTTCCAGAACTAACTCCTTTCTTGGAATTACTATTAGCGATTCCTTTGTTACCAGCTGAGCTAATAGGAAATGCAATTTTCCTAATGAAAAAAAAAATTTATCAATTTGACTCGGAACATCATGCGAGACTTGAAAGATTCATGGCATACATTCAACGCCAATGGCTGAGAAAAGCTGATGTTGTTTCTGTAGCAAAATTGTCACAGAGAACAAACAACATCAGCGAAAGTTTTAACAGCAGAATCGTAGATCGTATGGGCGGAAAGAAGCGCAATATTTGGACGTTTTTAGGTTTTTATTGTTATATTATATTTTTGTTCTCAGCAAAGTTTTTATTAATATTACAAAAATGAAAATAATGTTAATGCACAATGCTTTTTAGAAATGTCTTTTAATTTTCAATTTACAACTTATTGAAATGCTTAAATTTGCTTATTACTTAAATTCATTTCTCATTGTATTAAACCTATCTTTACTGCTTAATGATAGAACTTCCAAACGTCCATCCTGCCGGAAGGCTTGTTTGGAAGGCCTTGGAAAATAGTGTATTATAAAAAGAGAAAAAGAAAATTCTTTGCTGTCAACCCCTAGGATTAAAGAAGACAAAGAAATCCGTACATTTTACTTTAAAAAAAATAATATCAAACCATATTTCAAAGCATTCAAACTTTCCATATATTTCATGTTTCAAGAAAACAACTTTTCGTAAATTTAATATACAATCAAGAAAAATCAATATTTTTTGGTCGGACTACTCTTTTTCTCTTCAGAAGCATTCATTAAAACAAAACCTAAATTTTTATATTAAAAATTTTATTTTAAGTATTTTTTACAGTTCCTTGAAAAAACCCCCATAAAAGGTTCAATTTCTTTAATCTGTCCAAACCTGGCTTTTGAATTTTGTGACTTAATTTTTGTTAGCGCTGAAAGATTGTTTCATTACTTTTCCAACGATATATATTAATTTTTTTTCTCGTAATTTATGTTCTTTTTAAAAAAGCAATTTTAGAGGGACTCACCTGAGTCTTTTTTGTCCTGCCAGAAGGACGTTGGATGTTCTATCATTATTAAAGTTTGTGAGCTGTAGTTAATTTATTCTTTGTGTATATTAAAAATATTGTTTTTATTTTTTTAAAAACGAATTTGATTGTTTAAATTATTTTTAATTTTTAAAAGAAATTTCAGGGGGTTGACCCGTGTGATGGGTTCAAAATATCGAAAAAAAAATTTTTTTTATAAATTGCATCTATTACTTATGTAGAATATGTGGTTAGAAGGATTCTTCGATATTCGATGTCGTTAAAAACTTATAGTGCTCGAATGCCCGGCAGAGCGCTGGACGGAGAAAAGCATATAACTTTTTGTGTCGCTTTGGTTTCTTACACACTTCTTGGTTTTTTACACACGTGTAATATAAGAAGTATTTAAAAAACCATGTATGGTCCCGGCATCGCAAGTTAGTGGTCTGACGCAATTTTAACCAATTAGTTCACTGCAATTTTATTGCCCTTGATACTGAAAAGTGCTAGAATCCAAATAAATTCAACCAAACCTTTATTCTAATTACCATATTCGTTGCCAATATAATCATATCCTGTGATGTAGAAATTTTATAGTTCCCAAGAATCTGTTTATTCAAATTTTGTATGGCATGTTTGAAAGAATCATTACATAAGGGACGTTATAATTGACGGCATCTTGGAGATCATCCTCGATAAGTCCATGTAGAAAATTGAGTGTAAAGTAGAAGAGACTCTGAGTCCATAATTAATTTTTAAAGACGGAACAATAAATCCTCTCATCGGCATAAAACAAAATGGCCTTTAGAAACTTTTCCTCTATGTAATCATTAAATATTGTTACAATGATTAATCATATTTGTTATTTCTTTCTATACGATATTAAAATACGAGAACCGACTTATTATAATAAAATATTCAATAATTATCTAAACTGGTCTATATGAGCCAACAATCCCAATTTGTTACATTGAAGATGAAGATGATAATAATCCCAAATCCTGATGTGAGAAAATTCATTATTGCGCTAAACTGAAAAAATAGAAAAAGTACAACTCCTTTTGGGACAAAGTAAATAACTTTTTGATTTTCAATTGGGGTAGATTGAAATTATATCTTCTGTTATAAAACAAGAAACTGATTTATTTTATTTATTTAAATCTTACCGTTCTTATTGGGTATCTTATAAGAATGTATCGTATGTATTGTGTAAATGCCCATTTTATTGCAACTGCTTTGAATTTTTTTGCTCAACGCCCCCATTGAAAACTACACTTTTTACATCTGTCGAGCTACGAAAGTAACCAATTATGTCAGACAAGATCTGATTTGTTTACTTTCCTTTTATTTCACTTTTCTTCCCTAAGGAGGACTGTTAATGGCGTAATAGGAGAAAAGTGAATGTAGACGTTTACGTGTTAGTTTTCGGTCTTTACAAATTTCAGTGTAATAATCAGAATGATTAATATTGTTTTGATCGGGTTTTTATGAAATGTATAGTGCGTACCTATGGAGAGAAGCATATTTCTTATAAGCACGCAATATACTATTTATTAATTTTTCTACTTATTATTAGATAAATTGAAGCAAGTTTTTTTTGAAGAAGAAGTGAGATTAAGGAACTTGTTAAATGGAGAGATTGTTGGAAGTAAATCGAAGAAGGGAGATAAGAGGATGAATGAAAAAATTAAGAAAGCTGAAAAAAAATTCAAAAATGGAGGGTAATATTATAAATGCAAAAATTTTGTTTCTCTAAGTACTATATGTATAATTTATTCAACTAAAGACATAGAAAAATTATAAAAGAATATACACAAAATTTAATTATTAAGTAATGTTTAATGTCCGAGAGATTAAAGGTTTTGTATAAATTAAAACGATAACATCTAAAATCTAAATGATTTCTTCAGCAGAGAGTCAAATTAAATCAGATGCCAAATCATGGAATAAATATTCAAAGTTTGATGTCAAAATATAAAAATAAAAACAATCCTAACGTTGGAGAAACATAGAGCTAAGAGTTGGATTATACATAGACAAGTTAATACACTTTTACTGATATTGTACATTGAAAATATATTTAACGCGTATTAATCAATAGAGTTTTATAAAGCAGCCCTCAAATTTTTCTATATCATCAGTAAAGAATGTTCTATTTAGTAAATATTAAATTAGGACTGATGCAAAAATAAATTTTCTTACCCTTACAAAAAAGAATATTACTGAGATTCCACACACACTAACAAACAAAGTCTTAAACTTAGGATGGAGCTTCTTTATAAGATTCAGAACCTTACAGTGTGAAGTTCAGGTAAGTTTCAAGTGAGTTTCAAATGTCCGCCATGCGGTAAGCTTACATCATATAAGATTTTAGTAAACTAATACAATGAATTTGTGGTCAGATTACCGCGTAAGGTTTGTATGGTGATCTTAAATTTTAATTTTACTGTAAAGTTAGAAGTAATTTTAGTGTAAACTTAATAAAAGCTTACGCCAAGCATACATTAAAATTCATAAACAATAAACATTAAAAAATGTATTCAACAAAATTTTCTTATGTAAATTTATATATGTATTGTCATATAGGTGATAGAACCTACAGTTAACAATTGAATAAAATTTATTGCACAGTTATAGATGCTGGAGAAAACTACTGTACATAAATAAATGTTTTAAATATTTATTAACATTTTGTAAACTCAAGAGAAGCTCACCAGGAACCTTACGCGTTAACCTCACCACATAAGCTTACCACAAACTGTCGGTGTAGTGTACCACAAACTTACAATGTAAGTTTACTACAATTTTACGATATAAGCTTGCGCATATTCCACAGAAACTCACCTAAAACTTACCTTAAGTTTACAGTGTATAAGCTTTCAAATTTTATAAAGAAGCTCAAGGGAAACTTACAGTAATATGTTGTTTTTTTTGGGTACTCCCTAAGAGTATCCGGATATTCAGATCAGGATATCCAGAGATCAGGATATCATTAGGATGTCCTGAGGATATCCACAGATATTCATAGGATATCCTCATTTCCGGATATGAATTGGACGTCTGTAGGATATCCGAGAATATCCGTTGTTGTTAGGGCTTTCCAGCCTTTCAGGTTTAAAAGTAGACACAATTGATTGTAAAATGTTTCAAGATTTCCAGTCCCGAGAACGCAAGTCGTTATTATTTTAAATTATAGCTTCTCCAAAAAATCTTTTCAGGCCATATGAGAAACTCCATGACCAATTATTGAAAATCATGTTTCTGTTTTTCCAAGTTTTCGCTGAAACGAGACAATATTTCTGTCTGAAATTATCAGGAATGAGGTTACTTTTAGTAGCGCGCTTTTCAGTTAAAACTATAATTTTTCGTTAAAGCCTAAAAAATAAAAGTTACAAAAGGAGGATTTTTATAGGAATTTGAAAAGCAACATGTCAGCAAGCTCACAGACTTGGCGTGAATGTATTGTACGTCCAGGAAGTGGCCCCTCAGTGTGTGCTTCTTTCGCCAAATTATTGCTGCTGAGTAAACAAAAAAAATCATTAATTCACAAGTCTGCTGCCCAAAGTAAAAACCTGGTAAGTCACACTTGCCAGGTTTTTACTTTGGACAGCAGAAGTTATTGTCTTATTTTCATTGTTTTTCTGTTAAATTATTTTTAGTTTGTAGAACAACTCACTTTATTGAATTCTTCTTTGCCGTCCCTCAAAATTTCAGGAGGGAATTTTTTTTCATTTTAGCGAGTATAATTGGAATTATAAAAAATTAGGAAAAGTGGTTTCGTGCTGTTTAAAATTGTAGGTTTTAGAGGCGTTATAAGGGGGGTTACATGTTGTTGTCCTAGGGCGTGTATATATGGGGGTGGTTATAGAGGGGTTATAGGAGGGTTATACGACGGACAGACAGACAGACGGACGCCAAAGTAAAACTATAAGGCTTTCGGCTTTGGGCCAGGTAACCCTAAAAATATATTTGATTCACAACATATTAAAATAAAATTTTAATTCTACAAATAAAATTTCACTTCAACTCTTTTCATTACACTCGGTTTAAATTGCAACAAAGAAATTGTCCATATTTGAAGTAAAACAGTAAAGGCCTCATTTTCCATAGTTGTAGATTTATTGCACAATATAAAATAAAATTGTATTTTGTGAAAAATTCATTCATGTTACAAGTACTAATCACACACTGAGAGAAAAATGCTATTGAATCTATAGCACGTGTATTCGCATACGTTCAAAAGTATATGTAATTAGCTTGACGCGATATGTAGTTGATTTGATAGCACCGCTATTGAAATAAGCAAAGACAGTTTCTGTATCAATAGCGGTGCTATCAAATCAACTACATATCGCGTCAAGTAAATTACATATACTTTTGAACGTACGCGAATACACGTGCTATAGATTCAATAGCATTTTTTTCTCAGTGCACTCAACTTAAAATCTCCACGGTTGAAAACCAAATCTCTTCGTTGTCAAGTTATATCGTCAATTGATCTTATGTTATACATTTTATATTCTATGTTTTTAATTTATACTTAATTTTTCATAATATCTTTAATTTAATACTTTTTTAGATCACTTGAATTATTTCTAATGGAATGTGCTGCAATTTAAAGAAGAGACGGCTAGCTAATTGGATTCATTTTCAATCATTTATTAACGGTACATATTGTATTATTTACGCTAGTTTTTTGAATTTTTGTTAAAATAATACATTGTTTTATCACTCATATTATAAATTCCTTATAACAATAAATAAAATTAAATAAAAAAAATAAAAGACCATGATTGGGAAGAATGAATCTTCCTAGAGGTTTATCAAGTATCATTATGAAAATAGTGCGAAATAATTCAGAAGTGTCTCTTCAAGAAAAGAAAATGAAGTTTATCTAATTTTTTAAATAAATTTTTTATCCCCTATGGCTTGAAGAATTAACAATGGAAACAATTATACAATGATACAAGTTGTAAAGTGATACTACAAATTTAAGCTTGTTTTTACCGAATAAAATAAAATAAAATACAAAAGTGATTAAAAGTCTACGATGCAGATTAACATCAAATAAAATTTAAAAAATAAAATTTTCAGAAATTACAAAAATTTTATAAATTTTTCAACAATTACTTTTCAATCCTAAAATATAACCATTTGTTAAATTATTATGAATAGTGATGTAAATGAATCAAATTCTTCTACAAAGTCACGACCCTGAGGATATAGACCAACTTGAAAACTATTGTGTACTTCGTCTGCTCATTTGGATAAAAAATTACCAATGCGCCTACAAGAGTTTTCTAATGTTTCTATATCAACAAGGGCTTTATTTTTTAGAACTTGAAATTATAGAAATAATATTTCCGTGATAATGACAAGACTTATTCTCCAATTTGTGCATTTGAAATTAGTTTTCAAAGCAAATAATAAATATACTTGAAACATCTGAATACATTTCAATATGAATATACTACTGTTTAAGGAAGCCTAAAAATCATGTATACCTGAGTTGTTTATATGAAAGTGTTTTAAAGTGAAAATATACACGATTTCAAAGAAAAACCAATGTCAAGTTGAAGTATAAATCGACTTATATTTAAAGAGTTTATAAAATATTCAATATATTAAGAATTATATAAAAATTTTACACTAAAAATTAAGTTTTTTTTAGGTTTTTAATTTTTAAAACATTAATCATGCAAAAAGTTAGTTTTTCAAAATTTAAAATTTTTTAAATATCAATAACTCTGGATAGAATAACTGTAGAATTTTCGCTAATGAATCAAAAAAATTTTCTTTAAAAAGTCTATAAAGGAAAATGAAAATTATTTTAGTTAATTGAATATTTATAAAGTTATAGGAAAAATGAAGAAGAAAAGTTAAATTTCTCAGAAAGGGGTCGATAGATTGTATAGACTATGACTCAAGACATCTTCTTTTTTGTCTTAGAATAAAATCCTGAAAGAAAATCACCGTTATTTTATTATTGTGAATCTTGACTTATTGATTAGACTATATGTAACAATTCGCTAAGAAATGAACCCAAAAGGCAAATCATTTTTAGATTATTTTTTTGTCAGTTTTACATTATCTAAAGTTGTTGTAGGTATATAAAATGATAATATAAACAATGTTCATATTGTTTAGTTTGCAATCGTGCCTATGAATGTATTGATTAGTCTAATACCAATATATATTGGATACTGAAAAATTTAAAGATTATTTCAAATATTCGATAAGGGAATTAAATATTCAAAAAATATTGCGGATAATAGGATTTTTTATTAGGTGAGAAATATAAAAAATATATTAAATAATTGGATGTGTATACAGCGAAGCAAAAAACTTTGCAGAGATTATCGGTTTCTACAATGTTATATCTCTAAATTTGAATCAGCGGAAAGCCGCTGACTATGCAGCTATAAGTATGCAGCTGACGCAATCAGCGTATATGCACTGATGAAATAGCGTATATAGACTAATTTATCAGCGTATATACTCTGATTGTGTTAGCTGCATACTTATAGCTGTTAAATCGTGATTATGATAAAATTTTATAATATGTAACATAAATTTTTTTCTCTTTTATTGATTTCTAGTAGTTAATAATGTGGTAAACAACTTTGCCTAAACTTAAGTGAGCATTAGCAACAATGCTCGGCCATTGCAAAAGAATTTTGAACACTAGTAACATTTTCAAATCATTATCAACAATGCCTAATTTGTCCATATATTAATTTAAGAAATATTTTTATTTATTTATTATAAAATTTCTACATTAAAGCTCATTTATCTCAAAAGCTTTTACACTTATGACACTAACCCATAGATGCATCTTTACTCAAAATGTTATGAGCAACAATTTTGCTCTTGTACATTTTTTCTTTTCGCATATTGCTTAATTTTTTGGTTTCTTAAATTTTTTTTTAATATTGAATTTTGTTTTTCATTGTTTGTAAATTTATATTTTTTATGTATTACTATTTTTATCTTTAAATATGCATTTTACTGTTAAGGGGACCCTTTTCCCAAAATAAGTTTCCCAATAATTTTTTTCCAATAAAAACTTTCCTCAACAACATTTTATATTCCCAAATGATTGCCCCATATACATTCTACAACATGAATTTCATATTTTGTTTCGCAACAAATTCACGTTTGTTTTTACAGCCACATTCATTCATGTGTCAGTTACGCAGTAAAATTTTTGGTTATCTTTCGTTAATTTCACATGTTCTCATCATAAATTCAAAATTTCTAATAATTAATATCCAGAGTAGAATTATTTAAATCAAAGAAAGGACAATTTTTAAATGTGATAAGTTTTTAAATTACAAACATGCATACCCGAAAAATCAACTTTCTTAAAATTGCCACAATGAAAAGATTGCTTAGCACCAATAACAACAGCGCCTATAGTAGATCCAAAAAATATTTAATGGGCATCGATAAGTATCCTCACATTTATGCACCTAATCGTTAAGAGATGGAAGATGTGCGAGTAATGAATAGGATTAAAAAAGTTGCTAAGGACCATTTCGAAATGCCCCCCGCTTGAATTCTATGCGTAAAAAATTGAGGAACATTCAATCAGGTGAAAATGGCATTTTAAATTGTAATGTTGAAAATTTTTTATTGTAGTAGATTATATTCATTAATTATTTTAATTTTAATTTCTGATAATAATTGAATATAGCTGTTGTACAAATGTACTCAGAATACATTAATAATATAATCATTAAATGATTTACATTAAATTTTATTTATCCATTTTAATATTCCGTGTATTGAACTATATAACAGGTACAGATTATATACAAAAGAATATATACAAAAATCAAATATAAACATTTACCATATTGATATATTATTTGAATTCAAGTAATAATAAATTTAAATAAATTTCATTGACTTGGACAGCTTATTGATAAATTTTACCGTAACCGCAAACATTTTCATCAAGTGATCACTTCGATTATATATAATAAATTTAACTTATTCACAGAAATTTTATTACTTTCTTCATCAAAAGTAACCATAAAAAAATTAACTTAAATAAATTTATCAGTACGGCAACAAGTCTATCTCAAAGCGCAAGGAATATTCCTGAAGTATATGGCACACCATGAGAATGAAGGCAGTTAAATTTAATTAATTATATAAATACAATAAAGACTTAAACATTAATCGTTAATATTAAGAATTGATCTCTTTCTAAATTTTAAAAATTATAAACATATAACCTAAAATTTTTTGCTTTTCGAGTCCCTTTCTTGACGACGCGTCAATTTACATTATAAATTATCAAATAGTAAACACTGTCTTATAATAAAAAATTGTTAAAATTATTAAAATATTTTCATTATTTACAATAACAAACTTTTATTACCTTTGAGTACTTGTTCCAGCATTTTATTCTAAATTGTATGATTTTCCATAAACATTTATTGAAACATCCAAATATCAATTCGAAGTAATGTGTCTGAAGGTTCTTTTTTAATTTGCACTTTACATAATAATTCTGACAATGTATCCCTTGAATGATTCAATTACAATAATAGGCGATCAGTTAACAGAAAGAGATACATTCTATTTTTTACGGTTGTGCACATTTTCTATGAAACGTAGACACATCTTTCGTTCATATATAAATATTATCATATTTCCATTCTAAATTTTAATTTATATTTAAATATTACAATATATATTTACATTTTAATAGCAAAGTTCTCCAATTTGAAACCTATACAAACTAAGGAGAGAGACTTTTTAATTCAGCCGAGGTGAAGGTGCGATCACAACTCTGCATGCACGGTTAGTGCATGAAGGTTTCTACGATAAACTGCTGAAAATAGTGAGAACGATAGCCATCACATTTTATTTCTCTCACTCTCATGAAAATCTGCATGCATTGGCCGTAGTGTTATAAAATTATCGGTAAAATTGAAATCGGAGAAGAAAAGAAAGAAGATTGAGGTAAATTATCGATAATTCATTCAAATAATATTAAATTGGCTTTTTTTTAACATGCATTTTTAAAACATACAGTTTAAAAATAATTCATAGCGTATAGTAGCCTAAAGCACAATAAAAATAATAAGACGTAAAACGTAATTTTTACATGAGAGAGAAAAGGATAGAAATATCTTGTTCTTTTCACTCTCACGTAAATTTTACGTTTCACGACTTACGATTGTTGATGTGCTGGAGCCTAATATATACAGTCGTGGCCGAATATGCCTACACTTTTCTGTCTTTTTCTAACGCACATGTTGCTATGATAACACGTGCGTTAGAAAAGGACAGAAAAAAGAAGGCATCAATTACCACAAGGGTATTAGGGAGCGATCACAGTTCCGCATGCAAGCACGGTGAATGCAAGTTTCTACAAGAATGACAGAGACAAAACAATCACTCTTGTAAGTTGTCATGGAAACCTGTATGCACCATGTTTGCATACGGTGCTGTGACCGCTCTCTTGCTGTGTGGTACAATCTTAGTCTACAATTTTCTATCCTTTTCTAACGCACATGTTGCCATGACAACACATGCGATAGACGTAAAAATTACGTTTTACGACTCATGTAGTTTGTCTAACCTCAAAATAGTAAATTTACATTACTACAACTTGTAAACATGCTTGTAACTTTACTTCTCTCTCAGCTTCACCAAAATGTATGGCAGCATTCGATCCTGTTATATAGAGATCAGTCGTGAAATTACATGAGTGCATAATGCGTTGCTGCATAATGAGAAAGAAAAGGATAAAAATATAGTTTTATCCTTTTCTTCTTAATTTGAGGGTACGATCACACCTCGTAAGTCAGCCGGGCTGACTGAATTTCACTATGGTAACGTATGAGAGTAAGACAGAGAAAATAAATTTGTCGACCTTCTTTACTCTTATATGTTAGCATGACAACCATTCAGTCAGCCCGACTGACTTACAAGGTGTGACCGTACCCCGTACCTAAGGGTAAAACATGGTCGTATAAACAGGTCTAGAATCTATGGTGGTGGGGGCATTGTGTTAACCGCTCACATTTAGGGCTAAAACGTTAGTTCTAAAACTTGCCAGGACTGCCGAGGGCGTAACGAGTTAGAAGTGCTTGGTTTCAGCAATTCTAACCTCTAAAGATTCGTCACCATGGTAACTATATACATCTTAATGTTAGGTGAGCACAACGTAAGCAAACCAAGCACTTCTAACTCGTTGCGCCCTCACCTGCCGTGGTAAACTTTGGAACCAGTGTTTTGGCAACAACAAAAATTATGAAGCATTACGCATCCATGTGATTTCACCTTAACCACTGTCTTATGGAGTGTTCTCAGCTCGGCTGCCTACGCAGCCAGCAATAAGAGTAACAGAGATAGACAATTGGAATAAAAGCACCGATCTCCATATAACAGGATCGAGTGCTGCCATACATTTTGGTGAAGCCGAGAGAGATGGGAGATCGTTGTTTTCCTGCCCCTCTCAACACATAGGTTAGACAAGAATAGATATACCTGTATATAGATATATAACTGATGTGTTGAGAGAGACAGGAATACAACGATCTCCCATCTCTCTCGACGTCACCAAAATGTATGGCAGCACTCGATCTTGTTATATAGAGATCAGTGAATAAAAGAGACTCTCCTTAGGGAGCGGTCACAGCTACGCAGGCAGGTTTCCATGGTAACTTACAAGAGTGAGAGAGATAGCCCATTGCTTTGCCTCTCTCACTCTTGTAGAAACCTGCATGCACCGTGCTTGCATGCGGAGCTGTGACCGCTCCCTTACTCTAACTGCTGACTGTTCAGGCAGCCGAGCTGAGGGTGCTTTCTCACCTCCCTTGGAAAAAAAAAATTTACCGAAAAAAGTCGAAATCGCGTTCACACCTCACTATCAATGTGCTTCTGCAAGAACTTGCGTGCATGAGGTAAAGTAATTGCGCATGTGCAATATGTTGTAAATCAACCTTGACAGCGAGGTGTGAACGCGATTTCGACCTATTTCGGCAAATTTTTTTTCTTTCAACGGAGGTGAGAAAGCACCTTGAGAATGCAACTTTAGATGAACAGATTTCAAGTTATTGCAGAAACACCTTTGCAGATTACTCTGTTTTTGTATACTTCATACTTATAGGCCAACGCACAACCAATGTTCCCGAAACTATAACAATAGAAAAAGTTTCGCGAACGATGTTCGCGAAAATTTTTTTATTTTTATAGTTTCGGGAACATTGGTTGTGCTTAGGCCTTATGTACCTCCACAGCACCGAAACTTTCCTAAAACTTTCCTGAAGCTTTACTTGCAATGTTCATAATATTTAATTGCAAAGTTTAGTGAAAATTGCGTAAGGATTTAAATATCCGGATTAAATAAATGTTTAGTGCAAACCTTTTCTCAACCTTTAAATTAAATTTTCGCATAGTTGTAATTATAACTATAATTAGGCGGAAATTTATTTTAATATTCAGGAAAGGTTCAGGAAAGGTTCGCGCTAAACATTTATTTAATCGGGACATTTAAATCTGTACGCAATTTTAACTAAACTTTGCAATTGAATATTGTGAACATTGTAAATAAAGTTTCAGGAAACTTCCAGGAAAGTTTCGCTACTGTGGGGGCATGTTTTTCATTGTTTGACACATTGAATAAATTTTCACAATATTAAACTGTCCATTTAAATGACCATAATTATGAAAGACTATAAATTAAAAGATGTGATAAATAACGTGACCATACCCCAACACGACCGTAATGCGGGACGCCCTAATCCTTATCCTGATAAGCAAAAAAAAAGGTTGAAGACAGGATATAAAAGTGGAATAGGATTTTAAAATTAAAGTGGTATACACTTCTCATATATATATATCGGTTCCTTGCTTACTTTTTATTAGTATTTTTGCTAATTGCTCAGTTCCTTTTTGTATGTGTTTAACATTTTGCGGGATATGCAGGACACTTTTTGAGAAATGTCCCTTTTCCGGACCTTTTCCGGGACGCGAGCCTCCGCGGGACTTGATGCTGATTCCACACTCGCCTAAATTTTCGATGTCGGGACGACGTGTCGTGCCGCTTCCCATAGTCCCCACTCCTTTTCGGTGAGTGTGGAATCAGCATGAGACTCAAATCCGGGACTGTCCCGCAAAATCCGGGACGGACGGTCACGTTAGTGATAAATATTGTGATTAGAGAACACAAGAAGGATCTTTAAAGAAAATTCTCAAGACCGACAAAATGGGAAGAGCTGATTATCTCTCTTTGTTCGATTATCTTCTAATCACACTGGCACACAAAACTAAAAAAAGTTCGATTGCCAAGACTGACATACGGCGAGTATATGGTATATTCTATTCCTTATGGTGTATCTAACTCAAACTCTAACTCAAAATCCGTATTAGGATTATCTTAAAAATTTAAACCAATCAGACAATTCTGACTTAGAATTCGGATTCAGCGTTAAAAAATACATGGAAATACACAATTGATTACTAAACCCGAGGTCAGACTACACTGAAAGAAATATTTCGGTGGTACAGGAAGAATTTAGGTTATGTTAGCCATACAGTATTGCTGGCATAGCTACAGCCCAACCAGTTGCGAGTTTCAACGATACCATTGATGCTTGATTTAAAGTAGCAAAATTAGGTACTACTAGTTGGGGAAGAATAGGGAAACTCTTGGTTGATTCAGCCTGAAAGGCTAACTCAACTTAGAATATACCATATGTCAGTCTTGGTAATGGAACCCTTTTTATTTTTGTGTGCCGGTGTAATCAACTGAAAATTTTTTTTTCTTTATTCTGCCTCTTATTGGTGATTGCGCCTATTTTCGATACGAATATTGATGTAATAAAACCTCTATTATAGCGTCTTCAGTATTACCCTCCTGACTTGAAAAGTCACTAAATGTACATAGGGCAGATAGTATCTTTTTAAATCAGGACGACATGTTAGTTGTTAATATTTTATAATACTTATAAATTTTTCCTTAAAATCACTTCTTTTTCATTGTGTTTGCTACTATATCCACAAATGACAATTGTTATTTACAGCTCTAAAAAGTTAAAAATAGGTACTGTAATAATGATAAAAATATCTCGAAAGAACCAGTTTACCATATTAAAAGTAATTAATTAAAATTTTTGTCACTCAAAATTAAAAAATTTTAAATAGAAATATTAGTAACGATAAATTTTTAACGATTTGTGACGCGATCCAAAAAAAGAAACCTAAGAAGAAAATCACTTTAAGGTTATGTTTTTCTTTCTTTTGATAAAATGAAATTTTGTAATTATATAAAGTTAAAATCAGTGTTTATTAAATATTTTGAATTTGATGAAGACTTAAACATCAACGATTTATATTGAGAGTTGATCCTCTTTGTGTATTTTTATTCCAAAATTACAAATAGGTATAACCAAAAAGTTAATTGCTTCTTAGGTACCTTTCTTCGGATCGCGTCACATTTATTTATAGAATATTTATTTATTCAATAGGAGAATTAAAAAGCGACCAACAATTTGTTTCAATTATATTCGCCTTCTTGTACACACTCTTCAATGAACAAGTGATTATCCAGATACAGTTAATTGCGAGAAAACGAGACGAATAAAGACACAAAAAATGTCAGTCTCTCCAACAGACGCCGAGAAGGAAAAGTATCGAATTTAAGGTCATAGCATAAGCGCTCACAAGATTACGCACCGTTTGTCCGCAAGTCTTGAGATCTCAAGACTTGCTCAAAACTTCCTTCTTTCGAAGGCAGTCATTTTCTACTAAACAGCTTGATCTGAATCAAAGCTATAGGAATTAGGCCATCACAACCGAATAACAAAAACAGTTCTTCCAACTACGCAGATATTTTAATTCTTTGCCCAGAGTATAAACATTTCAGGGAAAAAAATTAAGAAAAATTAAATTTATTATTTTCTTAATTTACATAATAAAAATGATGTTTAATTCTTGGAATAAATTTTTTATGTAAAATTACAGGTTCTCAATTCAGAATAATTTCTTCCTTTGCTTCATGTTCCCAAAAAGAGTGAAATGGGCAAGCCTGTATCCTTAATTGCACCAACCGTTCCGCCATCGTTACGGAAACGGGTGGAACCTTGCGTTCGTTCCCCTAGTTCGTTCCCTCATAATGGACAGACCATTCCGGATTTCCCTTAGACAGGAACGTTCCCGGGATACATCGTAGGAACGTGTTTTTTCTTAATAGGCCCAAAATTCGTTCCGGGAACGTATTCTGGGTACGTTCCTGTCCGAGGGAAATCCGGAACGGCCTATCCACTGTGACGGAGCGAACCATAGGAACGGACTGAAGGTTCCACCGGATCGTTCCCGCAACAATGACGGAACGGTCGGTGCTATTAGGGTATCTACCACTATATAAATTCTACAAAAGTGTCACATTTTCGACCATTCCAAAAGCTACAACAGAAATTATTTACACTGATCTGAGGACTACAAAATTTCAGCAAAGTAAAAAACCGCTGCCAAGTTAAACACTCTTTGTGTTCATCCCATGAACACTTTGCTTCCTCATGGAGAATTTTGAGACTATTTTATCGTAATTAAAAAAAAATTTCTTTTAAATTTTAGCATAACTTATACATTAAATATAAAATTTAATTAATACCAAAAGTCAAGTTATTCAAAATTCTTGATTTTTAAAACATTAATATCTCCGTTATATTTTTGAGTTAAAGGTTCGCCAGTAGGTCAATCGATGCATTTTAAAATATTCTTTCAGTTGATTATATTAATCTTAAAGTTACATTAAGATTTTTAAACAAATAATGCAAAAAATAAAGTTTTTCAAAATTTCAAAATTCTAAAAATGTCAATAACTTTAGACAGAATAACTCTAGAATATTCGCTTAGGGGTCAAAAAATTCGTCTTGAAAAACTCTACATAAAGAAACAAAAATATTTCAAGTATCTGAAGATTTTTAAGAGTTATGAGCAAAAGACGATTTTTTCGAATTTTTTAAATGTCAATAACTTTGGATAGAATTACTGTAGAATGTTCGCTAATAGCTCAAAAGATGCGTCTTAAAAATGTCTACAAAATTAAAGAAAAACATCTATAGGTGTTCATACATTTTTTTAAAGTTATCGACAAAAAACGATTTTTCAAAAATTTTAAAATGTAAAAAAAAATTAGTTAATCATAATTAATTAGGGTCAAAGTACTCTCAAAATTTGTCCCCCAATGAGATCTACAATTTAAAAAAAAATTTAGCCCTTTAGCTCTTATAGTATTCGAGATATTCATGAAAATGTAGTGTATATACACACACACACACACGGAATGACATTTTTTAAAAATGTCATTTTCGGACTCCTGAGGTCGAAAAACATAAAGATACGTCAAAAAATCGAGTCTGAAAAATTTTGGTAAAACAATGCTTTCCATGAGAAAGCAATATAAACAAGAAAAACTTAAATTAGGGAAATAATAACAGTTAGTCTGTAAAATTAATATATTTATTATAATACTCCATGTTCACACTATACTGTATATTCTATATTCTGAAATGTATCAATGACAATTTCAGTTATTGCACAGATTATCAATCATTTAAAAAAATTGAGAATGTTCCGCAATCTGATTCAATTATATTTGCCATCTAGAATGCAGATAGGATTGAACAAATGATTGTTTAGATACAGTTGGTTACAAGAAAACAATTCGAATAGAGAAATAAAAATGGTTAGTCTCTCTAATAGACGTCGAGTAAAAGACACAAATCGAAAATAGGACAGTGCCATAGGCGCTCATGAGGTTGTTCTGTAATTCTGAGATTCCACCGTATAGAAATTTAAGGTAAAAATATTGACAAACATTACATTTTTTAGCATCTCATAAAAAAATTGTAACTAGGCAACAAGTTCACTTTCATTTGTAACATTTTAGGTATTTTGGTTCTAAATGCAAGACTCACAATTTCTTTTATGGCTACATTTCTCGAGAGCAATGTGAAATTGACAGGATTAAACGTTTCGCTTCGCAGATTTGAAAAAAAGACGGTGTTGACCATTCCAAAGCTCCCACAGCAAAAAATTTTATGCAGCTACTCCGACTAGGACCTTGAGCACTTAGAAAAATTGACAAATAACTAACAATTTGTTTTAGTCATATTCGCCATCTTTAATGCAGACTGCAACGGACAATTGATTGTTCAGATGCAGTTTGCTACGAGAAAACAAAGCGAATAGTGAAACAAAAATTGTTAATCTCTCCAATAGATGTCGTGAAAGAAATGGACCGAATTCTTAACAATGGCACAACCGGTCATCGGATTGCTTTGCGTTTGCTCTTATTCAACCCTTGAATTTGAACGATGGCAGTCGAATTGTGAAAACGAATGTTATTCTTCTTGGCGGTTATCATTCTTCTTTGATCTATCAAGCAGTTTAGAAATTTCAGGTAAAAATATTTTAAAAAGTAATTTTTTTATTTGAATATAATAAAATTAATAATGCCTAGTAAAAATAATTTATTTTAATCGTCATATTTTGGGTTCTAAATACATGGCAACTTCTTTCTTTGCGTCATTTTTCCAAAAGCAATGTGAAGTAGACAGTGATGTCTCTGCCGCTTCGTAGATTGGAAAAAATGAGACTGGTTCGACCGTACCAGAGATTCCACAGAAATGCATTTGAAGCTGCAAGTCCAACTCCAAACATTTAGCAAACAAAAAAATTGAAAAATGACAACAATTTGTTTCAGTCATATTCGCCATCTTGCATGCACACTGCAATGGACACATGGTTGTCCAGATACAGTTTGCTGCATGAAAACAGTGCGAATAGTGAAACAAAAATTGTTAGTCTCTTCAATATAGTTATCATGAAGGAACCGGACAGAATTTAGTACCGTTTCATAAGCGTTCGTGGGATTACTTAAATTTTGCCCTTATTCAGCCTTGGAATTTCAACCGCGTCAGCTGAATTCTAAGAAAAATTGCTTTCGACTTATCAAATATCAATTTTCTTCATTCTATTCTTCTGTTTAGAAATTTCAGGTAAGAATATTAACAAAAAGCAAATTTTTTGGGCATCTCATGAAACTAGTAAAGCCTATAAGAATGACACTTAACTTTAATTTTAATATTTCAGAATGACAAAACAATTCAACATCTTCCTCTTTTCCATAGTTGTAAAAAATCAATGTGAAATTGGTATGATTGAATCTCCAGCAGGGAAGATTTTAAAAAAATTGACAGGATTACTTTGAGATGGGCCTTATTCGACACCTTGAATTTGAGCGACGGCAGCTGAATTGTCAATAAAATTTATTTAAAGTTGACGTTTAACAATCTTCTTCATTCTATCACGCTGTTTAGAAATTTCAGGTAAAAATATTAACAAAAATTACATTTTTTAGCATCTCATAAAAAAAATGTGCCTAGGAAACAAATTCACTCTCATTTGTAACATTTTAGGTATTTAGGTCCTAAATGCAAGACTCACAATTTCTTTTTTTGCTACATTTCTCGAGAGCAATGTGAAATTGACAGGATTAAACGTTTCGCTTCGCAGATTTGAAAAAAAGACCGTGTTGACCGTTCCAAAGCTCCCACAGCAAAAAATTTTATGCAGCTACTCCGAGTAGGACCTTGAGCACTTAGAAAAATTGAGAAATAACTAACAATTTGTTTTAGTCATATTCGCCATCTTTAATGCAGACTGCAACGGACAATTGATTGTCCAGGTGCAGTTTGCTACAAGAAAACAAAGCGAATAGTGAAACAAAAATTGTTAATCTCTCCAATAGATGTCGTGAAAGAAATGGACCGAATTCTTAACAATGGCACAACCGGTCATCGGATTGCTTTGCGTTTGCTCTTATTCAACCCTTGAATTTGAACGATGGCAGTCGAATTGTGAAAACGAATGTTATTCTTCTAGGCGGTTA
The DNA here is from genome assembly GCF_019393585.1 of Leptopilina boulardi. Taxonomy (NCBI): domain Eukaryota; kingdom Metazoa; phylum Arthropoda; class Insecta; order Hymenoptera; family Figitidae; genus Leptopilina; species Leptopilina boulardi. The sequence continues at coordinate 19,254 of NW_026137704.1, read as the reverse complement.
TCATTCTTCTTTGATCTATCAAGCAGTTTAGAAATTTCAGGTAAAAATATTTTAAAAAGTAATTTTTTTATTTGAATACAATAAGATTAATAATGCCTAGTAAAAATAATTTATTTTAATCATCATATTTTAGGTTCTTAATACATGTCAACTTCTTTCTTTGCGTCATTTTTCCAAAAGCAATGTGAAATTAAAAGGATTAAATCATCCGCTTCGTAGATTTTTAAAAAATATACAATTTTGACTGTTCCAAAGGTCTCACAAAAAAAAATTGCTGCAGCTACTCCGACTCGGATCTTCAGCACATAGAAAAATTGAAAAATGACTAACAATTTGTTTCAGTCATATTTGCCTTCTTGAATGCAGACTGCAATGGACAAATGTTTGTCCAGATACTGTTTGCTTCATGAAAATAGTGCGAATAGAGAAACAAAAATTGTTAGTTTGTATAATTGAAGTAGTGAAGAAAAGGGATAGAATTTATGACAGTGCCAAATACATTTACTGGATTGTTTTATAATTTGCCAATGTTCTACCACAGAATTTTAACCACAGCAGTCGAAATTAAAAAGAAGATTGTGACTCAGCGGGTAACAATTTTCATCTAATTAGGCCTGGTAGATAAAAATTTTTTATTTTTAATATTTTAGGTTTTCTATTCCATGCAATATTTTCCTCCGCACCATTTTTCCCAAAATAATGTGAAATATACATATCATTCGCTTCATAGATTCGAAAAAATGACTGTTTCGACCCTTCCAGTGCTCTCGCAGATATGTATTTGCAGATGCTAATCTGATTCCGGAATTTCAACAAGTATTAAATAGGAAAATAAGTAACAATTTGATTCAGTCGTATTCGCCTTCTTGATTGCAGACTGCAATGGACAAAGGGTTGTCCAGATACAGTTTGCTACAAGAAGCAGTGCGAATAGTGAATCAAAAATTTTTAGTCTCTTCAATAAATGTCGTGCAGGAGAGGGACCGAATCATGGACAATGCCACAAAAGCTCAGCAGATTGATGTTCGAAATTACCTTATAATTTTAACCACGCCAGCTGAATTCTCAAAAATATTTCTTCCGACTTGGAGATTATCAATATTCTTGGTTTTATCCCCGTGTTGAAAATATTCAGGTAACAATTTAAAGAAAATGTAAATTTTTTTGCATCTCAAAACTAATTATGCCTAGTACATAAAATTTATTCTATTTATAATATTTTAGATTTCCAGTACCAGGCAATATCTTCCTCTGCTCCATTTTCCCAACAACAATGTGAAGTAGACAGTGATGTCTCTGCCGCTTCATAGATTCGAAAAAATGAGACTGGTTCGACCGTACCAGAGATTCAACAGAAATATATTTGAAGCTGCAAGTCCAACTCCAAACTTTCAGCAAGCCAAAAAATTGAAAAATGACAACAATTTGTTTCAGTCATATTCGCCATCTTGCATGCACACTGCAATGGACACGCGGTTGTCCAGATACAGTTTGCTGCATGAAAACAGTGCGAATAGTGAAACAAAAATTGTTAGTCTCTCCAATAGTCATCGTAAAGGATTGTAACCGAATTTAGGACAGTGCGATAAGCGTTTATTGGATTACTTTGAGTTAAACCTTATCAAGGCTTATACAACGTCTGCTGAATTCTAAAAAAAAAAATTTATTTTGACTTGGCCAATATAAATTTCCTGCGTAATATACCACTGTTTAGAAATTTCAGGTAAAAATATTAATAAACACTAAATTTTTGTAACATCTCATAAAATTGATAGTGCCTATGATAGAAATTTAATACAATTTTTAATTTTTTAGGTTTTAAATGCAACACAATTACTTCCTTTGCAACATAGATGAATGTGAAAATGACAGGATTGAACCTTCCGCTTCGCAGATTCGAAAATTCTAGACTATTTTGACCATTCCAAAGATTCCACAGAAATATATTTGCAGCTGCCAGTTGGTCTCTTTAATAGATGCCGCAAAGGTCAGAAACCGAGTCATGGACATTACCATGAAGGCACAGCGGATTGTTTACAGTTGGTTTATATTCTACCTTAGAATTTCAACCACGTCAGGGGGATTTTCAAAAACATTTCTTTCCAATTAGCGATAGTCAATCTTCTTCGTTCTATCTTGCCGTTTAGAAATTTCAGGTAAAAATATAAAAAGAAATTAAATCTTCTTTCATCTCATAAAACTAATTATGCCTATCAGATAAAACTAATTTTAATTTGTAATATTTTAGATCAAAGCTCCCGCAGAAAAATATTTGTAGCTGAAACTTCGGCACCAAAATTCAAAAATGATTAACAATTTGTTTCAATTGTATTCGCCTCCTTGAATGCAGACTGCAATGGACAAATGATTATCCAAATTCAGTTTGCTACAAGAAAACAGTGCGAATAGTGAAACCAAAATTGTTACTCTTCTTAATAGACCTTGCGCATGAAAGGAACTGATTTTAGGACAGTACCATAAGCGCTCAGCGGATTGTATAGATATTGCCCATATACTATACTGGAATTTGAACCACGACAAAAGAATTCAACCAAATTTAGTTTCCAATTTTGCGGTTATCAATCTTCTTCCCACTTTCCCGTTGTATAGACATTTAAGGTAAAAAAATTTTTTTTAAATTTATATTTCAACATCTTATAAAAGTAAAATTGCTTTGGAATGAATGTTAATTTTATTTGTAATATTTCAGGATCCCAATACAAAGCCATTTCTTCCTTTGCTTCATTTTGCCAAAATCAATATGAAATCGACCAATTTTTGTCTACCACGCCAAACAATCGAAGAAAATGAGACTGCTGCAAAGCACCCACTGTAGTATAACTAGCAGCTGTTAGGTCGACTCCAAAATTTGAACAAGTAGAAAAATTAAAAAATGACCAACAATTTGATTCAGTCGTATTCGCATTCTTGATTGCAAACTGCAATGGACAAAGGGTTATCCAGATACAGTTTGCTACAAGAAACAGTGCGAATAGTGAATCAAAAATTGTTAGTCTCTTCAGTAAATGTCGTGCAGGAAAGGGACCGAATCATGGACAATGCCTCAAAAGCTCAGTAGATTGATGTTAGAAATTGCCTTGTAATTTCAAACACACCAGCTGAATTCTCAAAAATATTTCTTCCGACTTGGAGATTATCAATATTCTTGGTTTTATCCCCGTGTTGAAAATTTTCAGGTAAAAATTTAAAGAAAATGTAAATTTTATTGCATCTCAAAACTAATTATTCCTAGTACTTAAAATTTATTCTATTTGTAATTTTTTAGATTTCCAGTACCAGGCAATATCTTCCTCTGCTCCAATTTCCCAACAACAATGTGAAGTAGACAGTGATGTCTCTGCCGCTTCGTAGATTCGAAAAAATGAGACTGGTTCCACCGCACCAGAGATTCAACAGAAATGTATTTGAAGCTGCAAGTCCAACTCCAAACTTTCAGCAAGCCAAAAAATTGAAAAATGACAACAATTTGTTTCAGTCATATTCGCCATCTTGCATGCACACTGCAATGGACACGCGGTTGTTCAGATACAGTTTGCTGCATGAAAACAGTGCGAATAGTGAAACAAAAATTGTTAGTCTCTCCAATAGTCATCGGTTAAGAATGTAACAGAAGATAGTATTTCAGGATCCCAATACAAAGCCATTTCTTCTTTTGCTTCATTTTGCCAAAATCAATGTGAAATGGACAAGATTTTGTCTACCGCGCCAAACAATCGAAGAAAATGAGACTGCTGCAAAGCACCCACTGAAGTATAACTAGCAGCTGTTAGGTCGACTCCAAAATTTGAACAAGTAGAAAAATTAAAAAATGACCAACAATTTGATTCAGTCGTATTCGCATTCTTGATTGCAAACTGCAATGGACAAAGGGTTATCCAGATACAGTTTGCTACAAGAAACAGTGCGAATAGTGAATCAAAAATTGTTAGTCTCTTCAGTAAATGTCGTGCAGGAAAGGGACCGAATCATGGACAATGCCTCAAAAGCTCAGTAGATTGATGTTAGAAATTGCCTTGTAATTTCAAACACACCAGCTGAATTCTCAAAAATATTTCTTCCGACTTGGAGATTATCAATATTCTTGGTTTTATCCCCGTGTTGAAAATTTTCAGGTAAAAATTTAAAGAAAATGTAAATTTTTTTGCATCTCAAAACTAATTATTCCTAGTACTTAAAATTTATTCTATTTTTAATATTTTAGATTTCCAGTACCAGGCAATATCTTCCTCTGCTCCAATTCCCCAACAACAATGTGAAGTAGACAGTGATGTCTCTGCCGCTTCGTAGATTCGAAAAAATGAGACTGGTTCCACCGCACCAGAGATTCAACAGAAATGTATTTGAAGCTGCAAGTCCAACTCCAAACTTTCAGCAAGCCAAAAAATTGAAAAATGACAACAATTTGTTTCAGTCATATTCGCCATCTTGCATGCACACTGCAATGGACACGCGGTTGTCCAGATACAGTTTGCTGCATGAAAACAGTGCGAATAGTGAAACAAAAATTGTTAGTCTCTCCATAGTCATCGTAAAAGAATGTAACCGAAGATAATATTTCAGGATCCCAACACAAAGCTATCTCTTCCGTTGCTCAATTTTGCCAAAATCAATGTAGAAAAATTAAAAAATGACCAACAATTTTCTTTAGTCACATTCACCATCTTGAATGCAAACTGCAATGCACAAATGATTGTGCAGATACAGTTTGCTAAAAGAAAACAGTGCGAATAGTTAAAGAAAAATTGTGAGTCTCATCAATAGACGTCGTCAAGAAAAGGGACATTGACAAAAGCGTTCACTGGATTGTTTTAAGTATGTTCATATTTTACTGTAGAACTAGAACCATTGCACCCGAGTTCTCAAAAAGTTTTCTTTTGAGTTAGCGGCTATTAATGTTTATCTTTTCATCCGCCTATATAGAAATTCCAAATACAAAGATTAAGAAAAATTAAATTTTATTAGCATCTTATATAACCAGCAGTGCTTAATAATTGAAACTAACTTAATGTTGCAATATTTCAGGTTATCATGGTATGGCAACTCGTTTTTTGATCTCGTCTCTCGAGTCCAATATGGATGGGACGAAGCAGAGCATCAACCCAATAGAGATATTAGAAAAATAAGAAATAGAGTATTGATCATCTCGAAAAAATGTAACCGAAATTGCAGCATTTACACTTGCAGTGAAGAAATCAAGATCATAATTATTAATGGGCATTATTAGAGTATTTAAAGGTATAGTTACAAAATTAAAAGTAACCCTACCGAAAGAGTGGTACTGGAATGGTACTGAATTGGACGTGGCTTGAGTTCCACTTCAGTACCACTACCTGATAACCCATAAGAAGACATTTTTAAAGTACTTTAACAATAGTTTTAAAGGTATATAAGATCAACAAACCGTCTCTCACGATATACGTGTAAAACAGCAAAAAAAAACATAATAGTTTGTAGAAAATTTCTGTTAAGTTTGAAAATTATATTGCAATCCCTCCTTGAACAATAGACCCCTAGGTCCTTTGTTGAAGGATTAAAATTTTAACCCGAGTTTTATTGCTTAAAAAATTTGTAATTTTAATAACTCAACTTTAAAAAATATATATTCAGATTCGTTAATATTTCCAGATTATGAATATCTAAAATTTATCATAAAATAATTACATTTAAAAAAGTTATAATTTATCTCGTATACCTTAAGTTTGATAAAAAAATGGACATCATTTTTGAATTTAGCTGACAAAGGAAATATCATATGCATAATAATGTATGAAAATAATATAAATCCATGAAAAACAAATATAATATTGAAATAAATATAAAGTTTTAGTTTAAACATATTGAAAAAGCTAGTTGCTTTTCACTTTTATAAGGGTATTAACGGTAACTCGACACTTTTCGCAGGTAAATTTCCCAGTTCCATTTCAGTACCAAAATGCACCAAATTAGTACTGAGTTGGTACTGAGATCTCAGTTCCAATTTCCCAGTACCAATCCAGTACCACCCTTCCGGTAGGGAATATATAATGTTTACAAAACTCACCCTAAATCGTCGTCAGCAACTGTCCAAAAGCTGGAACTATAGAGCAGCTGCAGTTGTTCCTCTTCTTTTATAATACGTTTTTACTAACGCGGTCAAAATAGAAACACAATAATTTAATAATACAAACTTGAAACAAAATAATGCAAAATGTTTTAAAAACACGCAATAACACGAACACTTTTGATAACCGATTCACCCTGTTAGATGCAAATTCAACTATAAACAAAAGATTCACAATTAATTAGTAAATTTATAATTCTAGAAAGAAAATTACCTATACAAAAGGACCCTTGGAGCTAACAACTATGGATTTTGGAAGCCCACCAGACCATCAACATTATATAAGAAGATAAAAAATTCTTATTTTAAAAAATTCCTCAGATCGCTTTCGAAATTGCACCTGGTGCAATAACTTTGCGGTCAGGAAGACGACTTGACCGCCAAAGTTGTTGAAACAGTTCATTTTTTTATTCTAGGAAAAAAAAACCCGTCGACGGGGTCGAAAATGCACCTGGTGCAATAACTTTGCGGTCAGGTTGACGACTTGACCGCCAAAGTTGTTAAACCAGTTCATTTTTTTATTCTAGAAAAAAAACCCATTGACGGGGTCGAAAATGCACCTGGTGCAATAACTTTGCGGTCAGGTTGACGACTTGACCGCCAAAGTTGTTGAACCAGTTCATTTTTTTATTCTAGAAAAAAGAACCCATCGACGGGGTCGAAAATGCACCTGGTGCAATAACTTTGCGGTCAGGTTGACGACTTGACCGCCAAAGTTGTTGAACCAGTTCATTTTTTTATTCTAGAAAAAAGAACCCATCGACGGGGTCGAAAATACACCTGGTGCAATAACTTTGCGGTCAGGTTGACGACTTGACCGCCAAAGTTGTTGAACCAGTTCATTTTTTTATTCTAGAAAAAAAAACCCATTGACAGGGTCGAAAATGCACCTGGTGCAATAACTTTGCGGTCAGGATGACGACTTGACCGACAAAGTTGTTGAACCAGTTCATTTTTTTATTCTAGAAAAAAGAACCAATCGACGGGGTCGAAAATGCACCTGGTGCATTTACTTGTGGGTCAGGATGGCGATTGGACCTCCATAAACCGTTGAAAAGGACTAATTTTTTATTTCAGACAAATTATTCCCATAGATGGTGACAAAAAGGCACCTGATGCTTGAAAATACAAAGTTCCATATGGCCTTGTGAAAAGGAAATTAAATAAAAAAATTTTTAATTATGTTCAAAACAAAGTATATTATTTGATATAAATTATTATACTTTGTTCAATTCAAATTTTATTACTATTTGTTCAAAACCAAATTTCGTTACTATTTGTTCAAAACAAAATTGGATAAATGTCCTATCCTCTAATAAAAAATAATAATAAAAAATTGAAAAAATCAAAAAATTCTTAAAAAATTGCAAAATGACCCTTTTTTGGGTTAAAATTGAAAAAAATGTTACATAAAAATAGTTTGTAAGATTTTCTAACAGCATATATGCAAAGTATTTTGATTTATTTGAAAATAATTGAAAATAGATTTTTCAAGGACGGTGTCGAGGTCACGGGGTCGGTGTCGTTTTTCGAAATTTGTTAACTTAATATAATAGAAGATGTTTCGTTTTAAATTAAGAAATGTTAAAATTATTAAGTTAAAAACATTTGATTTTAATGACACTTAAAATTAGACACAATATTATAGGTTACTAACAAAAAATTGAAAAAACAACAATAAATAATAAAAAATAATAATAAAAAATTGTAAAAATCAAAAAATTCTTCAAAAATTGCAAAATAACTCTTTTTCGGGTTAAAATTGAAAAATAACCCTTTTTCGGGTTAAATTGAAAAAAGATGTTACATAAAAATAGTTTGTAAGATTTTCTAACAGCATATATGCAAAGTATTTTGATTTATTTGAAAATAATTGAAAATAGATTTTTCAAGGACGGTGTCGAGGTCACGGGGTCGGTGTCGTTTTTCGAAATTTGTTAACATAATATAATAGAAGACGTTTCGTTTTAAATAAAGAAATGTTAAAATTATTAAGTTAAAAACATTTGATTTTAATGACACTTAAAATTAGACACAATATTATAGGTTACTAACTAAAAATTGAAAAAACAACAATAAATAATAAAAAATAATAATAAAAAATTGAAAAAATCAAAAAATTCTTAAAAAATTGCAAAATGACCCTTTTTTGGGTTAAAATTGAAAAAAATGTTACATAAAAATAGTTTGTAAGATTTTCTAACAGCATATATGCAAAGTATTTTGATTTATTTGAAAATAATTGAAAATAGATTTTTCAAGGACGGTGTCGAGGTCACGGGGTCGGTGTCGTTTTTCGAAATTTGTTTACTTAATATAATAGATGTTTCGTTATAAATTAAGAAATGTTAAAATTATTAAGTTAAAAACATTTGATTTTAATGACACTTAAAATTAGACACAATATTATAGGTTACTAACTAAAAATTGAAAAAACAACAATAAATAATAAAAAATAATAATAAAAAATTGAAAAAATCAAAAAATTCTTAAAAAATTGCTAAATGACCCTTTTTTGGGTTAAAATTGAAAAAAATGTTACATAAAAATAGTTTGTAAGATTTTCTAACAGCATATATGCAAAGTATTTTGATTTATTTGAAAATAATTGAAAATAGATTTTTCAAGGACGGTGTTGAGGTCACGGGGTCGGTGTCGTTTTTCGAAATTTGTTAACTTAATATAATAGAAGAAGAAGATGTTTCGTTTTAAATTAAGAAATGTTAAAATTATTAAGTTAAAAACATTTGATTTTAATGACACTTAAAATTAGACACAATATTATAGGTTACTAACTAAAAATTGAAAAAACAACAATAAATAATAAAAAATAATAATAAAAAATTGTAAAAATCAAAAAATTCTTCAAAAATTGCAAAATAACTCTTTTTCGGGTTAAAATTGAAAAATAACCCTTTTTCGGGTTAAATTGAAAAAAGATGTTACATAAAAATAGTTTGTAAGATTTTCTAACAGCATATATGCAAAGTATTTTGATTTATTTGAAAATAATGGAAAATAGATTTTTCAAGGACGGTGTCGAGGTCACGGGGTCGGTGTCGTTTTTCGAAATTTGTTAACTTAATATAATAGAAGATGTTTCGTTTTAAATTAAGAAATGTAAAAATTATTAAGTTAAAAACATTTGATTTTAATGACACTTAAAATTAGACACAATATTATAGGTTACTAACTAAAAATTGAAAAAACAACAATAAATAATAAAAAAATAATAATAAAAAATTGAAAAAATCAAAAAATTCTTAAAAAATTGCAAAATGACCCTTTTTTGGGTTAAAATTGAAAAAAATGTTACATAAAAATAGTTTGTAAGATTTTCTAACAGCATATATGCAAAGTATTTTGATTTATTTGAAAATAATTGAAAATAGATTTTTCAAGGACGGTGTTGAGGTCACGGGGTCGGTGTCGTTTTTCGAAATTTGTTAACTTAATATAATAGAAGAAGAAGATGTTTCGTTTTAAATTAAGAAATGTTAAAATTATTAAGTTAAAAACATTTGATTTTAATGACACTTAAAATTAGACACAATATTATAGGTTACTAACTAAAAATTGAAAAAACAACAATAAATAATAAAAAATAATAATAAAAAATTGTAAAAATCAAAAAATTCTTCAAAAATTGCAAAATAACTCTTTTTCGGGTTAAAATTGAAAAATAACCCTTTTTCGGGTTAAATTGAAAAAAGATGTTACATAAAAATAGTTTGTAAGATTTTCTAACAGCATATATGCAAAGTATTTTGATTTATTTGAAAATAATTGAAAATAGATTTTTCAAGGACGGTGTCGAGGTCACGGGGTCGGTGTCGTTTTTCGAAATTTGTTAACATAATATAATAGAAGACGTTTCGTTTTAAATAAAGAAATGTTAAAATTATTAAGTTAAAAACATTTGATTTTAATGACACTTAAAATTAGACACAATATTATAGGTTACTAACTAAAAATTGAAAAAACAACAATAAATAATAAAAAATAATAATAAAAAATTGAAAAAATCAAAAAATTCTTAAAAAATTGCAAAATGACCCTTTTTTGGGTTAAAATTGAAAAAAATGTTACATAAAAATAGTTTGTAAGATTTTCTAACAGCATATATGCAAAGTATTTTGATTTATTTGAAAATAATTGAAAATAGATTTTTCAAGGACGGTGTCGAGGTCACGGGGTCGGTGTCGTTTTTCGAAATTTGTTTACTTAATATAATAGATGTTTCGTTATAAATTAAGAAATGTTAAAATTATTAAGTTAAAAACATTTGATTTTAATGACACTTAAAATTAGACACAATATTATAGGTTACTAACTAAAAATTGAAAAAACAACAATAAATAATAAAAAATAATAATAAAAAATTGAAAAAATCAAAAAATTCTTAAAAAATTGCTAAATGACCCTTTTTTGGGTTAAAATTGAAAAAAATGTTACATAAAAATAGTTTGTAAGATTTTCTAACAGCATATATGCAAAGTATTTTGATTTATTTGAAAATAATTGAAAATAGATTTTTCAAGGACGGTGTTGAGGTCACGGGGTCGGTGTCGTTTTTCGAAATTTGTTAACTTAATATAATAGAAGAAGAAGATGTTTCGTTTTAAATTAAGAAATGTTAAAATTATTAAGTTAAAAACATTTGATTTTAATGACACTTAAAATTAGACACAATATTATAGGTTACTAACTAAAAATTGAAAAAACAACAATAAATAATAAAAAATAATAATAAAAAATTGTAAAAATCAAAAAATTCTTCAAAAATTGCAAAATAACTCTTTTTCGGGTTAAAATTGAAAAATAACCCTTTTTCGGGTTAAATTGAAAAAAGATGTTACATAAAAATAGTTTGTAAGATTTTCTAACAGCATATATGCAAAGTATTTTGATTTATTTGAAAATAATGGAAAATAGATTTTTCAAGGACGGTGTCGAGGTCACGGGGTCGGTGTCGTTTTTCGAAATTTGTTAACTTAATATAATAGAAGATGTTTCGTTTTAAATTAAGAAATGTAAAAATTATTAAGTTAAAAACATTTGATTTTAATGACACTTAAAATTAGACACAATATTATAGGTTACTAACTAAAAATTGAAAAAACAACAATAAATAATAAAAAAATAATAATAAAAAATTGAAAAAATCAAAAAATTCTTAAAAAATTGCAAAATGACCCTTTTTTGGGTTAAAATTGAAAAAAATGTTACATAAAAATAGTTTGTAAGATTTTCTAACAGCATATATGCAAAGTATTTTGATTTATTTGAAAATAATTGAAAATAGATTTTTCAAGGACGGTGTTGAGGTCACGGGGTCGGTGTCGTTTTTCGAAATTTGTTAACTTAATATAATAGAAGAAGAAGATGTTTCGTTTTAAATTAAGAAATGTTAAAATTATTAAGTTAAAAACATTTGATTTTAATGACACTTAAAATTAGACACAATATTATAGGTTACTAACTAAAAATTGAAAAAACAACAATAAATAATAAAAAATAATAATAAAAAATTGTAAAAATCAAAAAATTCTTCAAAAATTGCAAAATAACTCTTTTTCGGGTTAAAATTGAAAAATAACCCTTTTTCGGGTTAAATTGAAAAAAGATGTTACATAAAAATAGTTTGTAAGATTTTCTAACAGCATATATGTAAAGTATTTTAATTTATTTGAAAATAATGGAAAATAGATTTTTCAAGGACGGTGTCGAGGTCACGGGGTCGGTGTCGTTTTTCGAAATTTGTTAACTTAATATAATAGAAGATGTTTCGTTTTAAATTAAGAAATGTAAAAATTATTAAGTTAAAAACATTTGATTTTAATGACACTTAAAATTAGACACAATATTATAGGTTACTAACTAAAAATTGAAAAAACAACAATAAATAATAAAAAAATAATAATAAAAAATTGAAAAAATCAAAAAATTCTTAAAAAATTGCAAAATGACCCTTTTTTGGGTTAAAATTGAAAAAAATGTTACATAAAAATAGTTTGTAAGATTTTCTAACATCATATATGCAAAGTATTTTGATTTATTTGAAAATAATGGAAAATAGATTTTTCAAGGACGGTGTCGAGGTCACGGGGTCGGTGTCGTTTTTCGAAATTTGTTAACTTAATATAATAGAAGATGTTTCGTTTTAAATTAAGAAATGTAAAAATTATTAAGTTAAAAACATTTGATTTTAATGACACTTAAAATTAGACACAATATTATAGGTTACTAACTAAAAATTGAAAAAACAACAATAAATAATAAAAAATAATAATAAAAAATTGAAAAAATCAAAAAATTCTTAAAAAATTGCAAAATGACCCTTTTTTGGGTTAAAATTGAAAAAAATGTTACATAAAAATAGTTTGTAAGATTTTCTAACAGCATATATGCAAAGTATTTTGATTTATTTGAAAATAATTGAAAATAGATTTTTCAAGGACGGTGTTGAGGTCACGGGGTCGGTGTCGTTTTTCGAAATTTGTTAACTTAATATAATAGAAGAAGAAGATGTTTCGTTTTAAAATAAGAAATGTTAAAATTATTAAGTTAAAAACATTTGATTTTAATGACACTTAAAATTAGACACAATATTATAGGTTACTAACAAAAAATTGAAAAAACAACAATAAATAATAAAAAATAATAATAAAAAATTGTAAAAATCAAAAAATTCTTCAAAAATTGCAAAATAACTCTTTTTCGGGTTAAAATTGAAAAATAACCCTTTTTCGGGTTAAATTGAAAAAAGATGTTACATAAAAATAGTTTGTAAGATTTTCTAACAGCATATATGCAAAGTATTTTGATTTATTTGAAAATAATTGAAAATAGATTTTTCAAGGACGGTGTCGAGGTCACGGGGTCGGTGTCGTTTTTCGAAATTTGTTAACATAATATAATAGAAGACGTTTCGTTTTAAATTAAGAAATGTTAAAATTATTAAGTTAAAAACATTTGATTTTAATGACACTTAAAATTAGACACAATATTATAGGTTACTAACTAAAAATTGAAAAAACAACAATAAATAATAAAAAATTAAATGATTAAACGAACTTACCTGTAAGTGAAGTTCTATCATAATTGTATGTAGCGCCTCTTCCGAATAGATCAAGATGTAGTGCCCTCTACGATGCACCGATATTGCCACAGTTTTAAAGAATGAAATTTCAATTCCGGTTCCGTTCCATCTATTATATCTCATTTTTTCAAAGTGTTGCCGTAACATATTGGGGTTGTTTATTTTTGTATATAAAAAAAAAATTACGTAAGGGAAGTTATACGGGTGGGTTTGATCTATTCGGAAGAGGCGCTACATACAATTATGATAGAACTTCACTTACAGGTAAGTTCGTTTAATCATTTAATTGTATTTCGCGCCTCTTCCTCAAGATCAAGATGTAGTTGTTCAAAGAATGTTACGGCAATTGTATTATTTTTATTATTTGAGTTGCAAATATTTTATTATTATAAATTTTATAAAAGAAAATTAAAATGAACCATTAGACATGTAATTTAATTAACACTGTTAAAGAATGTTGGAATTGTTACTGAATTCTATTCAAAATTGAATGTGCAAAAAGTTCTTTTTCAGTCACAACATGGCAATTATAGAATCGCGCGAATGTTCCTGATTTTTCGGTCCAACCTGCACATTTTTTAATAATGTCAATTCCTACACCGTTTTTCTTAGCCAAGGATGTTGCCGCATGTCTAGTGCTATAGGCATCAAAAATGTTGACGTCCACTCCACTGTCCTGAAGAGTCTTCTTTATCCAGCGGCTCAAGGTCTGACTTGTTACCTCTTTATATGGCTTTTTGAAGGAAATGAATAACCGTGTTTCATTTTCTCGTAATTCCTTTGTTTTTTCCAAGTAATCCTCCAATGCAGAAGCTGGGCAAATTCGCTTATCTTGATGAAAATAAGGAATTATTAAAATCGGCTGGGTTTTGTTTAATTTGGATGTTTTAATCCGATCTGGGATCTTAATTTGAATAAGATCAGTACTTTTTTCGATATTTTGTACATTGATTAATGATAGTGTTTGCATTCGATGCGCTGTTATCAATGCCAATAACGTCACTAATTTTAACGTGAGCTTTTTCAACGTCAAAACATTATTATCTCCCCACTCGCTTATATGATCTAATACTATTTGTGGATTCCAAACAACGTCGTATTTCGGTTTACTTGGTCTTAATTTAGTAATTCCTGTAAATAATCTTCTTATTAGAGGATTTTCACCGATTTTTGCTCCTTGTAACAAGGAAATAGCTGACCTACAGCTGTTGAGACTACCATGAGATGCACCCTTGTTGAATTCTTCCGTGAGAAATTTTAAAATCTGTTTTATATCCGAATTATAAAAATCCACATCGTTACGTTGACAAAAACACCACCACTTTTTTAAACAAGAGTCATATTGTTTTATAGAAGAATCCGCTAACGAAGATAACATGATGCTGACTGAATCTTCAGGTACGCTGCCTCTCTTTAACGCTTCCCCGACAACAATCCTGCAACCAGGGTAATCCTTTTCCAGAGTGGGTGTGGTAACCTGTCAAATGATCGCAATAAATCAATATTTGGTTTAAAGATAATTGGTTTACAAACCAACATAGAATTAAAAACAGGAAACCATGCCTGAGCTGGCCATAATGGTACGACTACTATACCCTTTGAAACATCATCTCTAATTTTTCGTAAGACGCGTAAAATGATAGAAAAGGGGGGAAAAGCGTAAAAAAAGTATTTACTCCAATTTAGAGTAAAAGCGTCGACTGCCATTGAACCAGGATCTCTTCCCCATGAAACGTACAGATCACATTTTGCATTAATCCGCGTTGCAAATAAATCTACTTCAGGTGTTCCGAATTGTTTTACAATATCCAGAAATGCTATTTGTGATAAGGAGTACTCCGTTTCTGGTTCAAGACGTCGAGATTCCCAATCGGCTTCAATATTTTCTTTAGAGGAGATGTACGACGCGAAAATCCAAATCTGCCGGTGTTCGCACCATTTCCAGATTTCCTTTGCTAAATTGCTTAAGTTCTGAAATTGAATGCCTCCCATCTTGTTTATATATGCTATAGCCGTCGTATTGTCGATTCTTAACAATACATCACAGTTTTTTAGATTTTTCGCGAAACACTTTAAACCAAAAAAAGCAGCCAGCAATTCTAAATAATTAATATGTAACAATTTTTCCTCGTTACTCCAGTTCCCGTGTGTTCGGTTTGCATTACAATAAACACCCCACCCAGAACTCGAAGCATCCGAAAAAATTTCAATTACTGGTTTAAATTGCTTGATGGGACATGACGTTTTTTCGACATGCGATTTCCACCAGTCAAAATCAATTTGTAAATCGTTAGAAAGAGTCATACGTGATTCATAATTATCACTATTCTTTTTAAGGGCCAAAAATTTTTCCCTTTCAAAAGCTTTCATGTGAGACCATACATATTTCAACGTTGGGCAACATGATCCTAAAGTTCCTATGAAACCCGAAAATTCGCGAATAATACAAGTCTGTTTTTTTTCAAATTTTTCAATTAATTTCTTTAGATTCTCTTTCTTTTCGTCTGGTAATTCAAGAGTCATTTTTTTTGAGTCATAGATGAAGCCCAAATATTTACATCGAGTGGAAGGTATTAGATTACTTTTATTCTTGTTAAGAATAAAACCTAAACTCTCGAGAAGTGAACATGTGTTTTCAACATTTTTTAAACACTTAGCATAAGACGTCCCAAAAACTTACAAATCATCTAAATATATAACTGATAGATAGTTTTCCTCTCTTAATTTCGTCATTACCGGTTTTAGTAATTTAGTGAAGGTGTAAGGAGCAGTACTTAAACCAAATGGTAAACACGTATACTCGTAAAGTTCACCTTCAAAAAAAAATCTTAAAAATTTTCTATCAGAATCTTTAACGCGAATTAGATGATAGGCATCTTTAAGGTCGATAGTAGCCATAAAACATTCGGAAGTTATAAGTTTTTGAACTGTTTTTCCGTCCTCAAGTTTAAAGTGTTCTGTTGTTATAAACTTGTTGAGTCCTTTTAAATTTAAAATTAATCGGTACGACCCGTCTGGTTTGGGAACAATAAAAATGTTTGAAATAAATTGGCCGGGAACAGATTTGCACCGTCTTAATGCACCTTTTTTAATTAATGTGCCAATTTGATCTCGGATTATATGTCGGTCTTGCATAGACCAACATGGTTCCGTAGGAGGTACATCTTGTATAACTAAGGAGGAAAAGGGTATTCTATATCCTGAAATCCAGCTCAGGATAGTTTTGTTTGACGTAATTTGTTCCCATTTTTCAAAAAATCTAGATAATCTTCCAGCCAAATGACTTACCTCTACTTCTTCTTCTTCCCTCCTGATTGAGAGTACTTCGGAGGTTGATTTTTGTTCTGAGGCGTCGATCTGTAATTCCGGTGATGAAACTGTTTCTGCCCGCCTCCCCTCGACCTGTTGTGATGAGACGGGGCATAATAGTTTTTTGAATTATTATCACTTGAAGGTTTTTTTAACAGGTTTTAAATCATTCGTTGATTTCTGCAAAGTTTTAGCCGTTTTTAGCTTTTCGCTCAATTCATTTCCAAATAACCACTGATCGGATTTCGAGTCCTTCAAGGTGTCTTTCATAGATGCTTTTATATTTTTTAAGATCAAATTCCTACGAATTTCTGTTTCATCATGTTGAAGATCAGTTAATAGTCTCATTACACTGTTAAGCGACTCTAATAATTGAGTTTTTTCTGGTGAATTAGATTTTAATATTATTTCTATCGCTTTTATTGTGCCTGCTAATGAAGCAGTAATTTTTTCTTGTTTCTCGACGATTCTTTGATCTCTTTTTTGAATTGTATTATCCAATGCTGTTTTAACCTCTAAGTTTAGTTTAGGAGGATCCATTAAAATACAGTTTTTAGGTGGAGGAAAATTAGTTAGCAATTTTTTTCTTTCTTCTGTTGGAAGACCTCCTTTAATAATATCTTCCCAAATTTTTGCTAAGTGAGGGTTCACTTCTGGAGCAAGAACTCGTTCTGGCAAGAGCCGTTCTCCAAAAATTTTTAAGACGTCATCCTCCAGGGTTTGAGTCAAAACTGTTGCACTCTGTTGAGACGAACCCAAGTGTTCTGTATTTGATTTTTTTCCATCAGTTGTTTTCGTAGGTGATTTTTGTTCTTTAGCGTCAACCTTTCCATTCGCAGATTTGTTTTTGTCCATTGACTCTGTCTCGTCGATTATACTCGGAGTATACCGATCAGAGGGAGAAGACCAACTATCTTCTGGCGAAGGATTACGAGTGCCGTAGTAATAATTGTTATAATAATTATCATATCTCCTATCGAAATCTTTATGAGAATGTCTATTTTGATAAAAATCGTCACGTCCATCTTGGTTTCGACTATGAGAGTGACTACTAGATCTTTCAGATCTAACTGAATGATGTTCATAATTACCTGTCAAAAAGAAAGGAAAAAAAAACAACATCAAATAAAACATATCTCATATCGCTCATATGAGTGTGTATATATTTATATTTATTTATTTTAAATTATTTCAAGCTTTCATAATTTGGTTGGACCAATTATGATGCATATTATTTTGTTTTTCTAAAAGAAACGAAAGTGTATCACAAGCGTTGAACGGTTGTGAATTGTTTGGTATTTGAGGTTAGGTATAGTAGAGAAGTTGAACCTCAATACTATCCATTAGTGGTTAGTCGGTTATACCGAAAAACACACTCTTCCATTTGCAGTGAATAATAAATTTTTTTTTTTTTTTTTTTTGTTCTTCAGAGTTTCCTATTTTAATTTTTAAACACATAACCTAACATTTCACTATACTTACTGTATCGACTTTTATGTCTCTTTTGTCTAGAAATCTCTTTTTCTAATTTTTCCAGCCTTTTTCTTAATTCGTCAGCATTCTCCTGCTTGGGTGATCTATCCCTATGTTTTCTTTTTCCCATAATTTTTTAACTTTTCTTTTTACACACAAAATAAAACGTGGCTTATTTATCGGCACAAAGAGAAAGAATGAGATATAATAGATGGAACGGAACCGGAATTGAAATTTCATTCTTTAAAACTGTGGCAATATCGGTGCATCGTAGAGGGCACTACATCTTGATCTAGAGGAAGAGGCGCGAAATACAATAATAATAAAAAATTGAAAAAATCAAAAAATTCTTAAAAAATTGCAAAACGACCCTTTTTTGGGTTAAAATTGAAAAAAATGTTACATAAAAATAGTTTGTAAGATTTTCTAACAGCATATATGCAAAGTATTTTGATTTATTTGAAAATAATTGAAAATAGATTTTTCAAGGACGGTGTCGAGGTCACGGGGTCGGTGTCGTTTTTCGAAATTTGTTTACTTAATATAATAGAAGATGTTTCGTTTTAAATTAAGAAATGTTAAAATTATTAAGTTAAAAACATTTGATTTTAATGACACTTAAAATTAGACAAAATATTATAGGTTACTAACTAAAAATTGAAAAAACAACAATAAATAATAAAAAATAATAATAAAAAATTGAAAAAATCAAAACATTTTTAAAAAATTGCAAAATAACCCTTTTTCGGGTTAAAATTGCAAAATAACCCTTTTTCGGGTTACAATTAAAAAATTACCCTTTTTCGGGTTAAAATTAAAAAATTACCCTTTTTCGGGTTAAAATTGAAAAAAAATGTTACATAAAAACAGTTTGTAAGATTTTCTAACAGCATATATGCAAAGTATTTTGATTTATTTGAAAATAATTGAAAATAGATTTTTCAAGGACGGTGTCGAGGTCACGGGGTCGGTGTCGTTTTTCGAAATTTGTTAACTTAATATAATAGAAGATGTTTCGTTTTAAAATAAGAAATGTTAAAATTATTAAGTTAAAAACATTTGATTTTAATGACACTTAAAATTAGACACAATATTATAGGTTACTAACAAAAAATTGAAAAAACAACAATAAATAATAAAAAATAATAATAAAAAATTGTAAAAATCAAAAAATTCTTCAAAAATTGCAAAATAACCCTTTTTCGGGTTAAAATTGCAAAATAACCCTTTTTCGGGTTAAATTGAAAAA